>NC_060123.1:129737931-130041460 GCF_021461395.2 Schistocerca americana | reverse complement strand
TTCGGATAGCATACGCACTTCGTACTTTCATGCGAGGATATGGTCCTGAGTTCGATTCCCGGAAATTCTTATATTTTTACTCACTCAATTATGATTCTGTATGCTAAGTTTTATGTCTGCTGTTTACACTGCATCGCTAAGTATATTTTTAAGGTCTTGCCAAAGAACTTTATCTTCACACCTATCCCAGTATATCACACACATTAAATTCCTAATAAATTACAATGAACCATGAAATTTTACAGATATTTCATGTTGCGAACGTAATTCATCAGCAGTCAGGGTTAAGGCCAAGCGTTTCAATTACTCTAAATAGGCTGTAAAAGTAAAGCTTACAAAATTTTTGAAAAGAAAGTCAAACGTTTTGTGTAATGATTTGTCTAAAAGTATGAAATAAGAAATATTAGGGAAACATTTGGTGCACCTCATTTTCTGTTCATGATTTCGAGCGTCATTCAAAGGCACGTAGAACGTTTCTCTGATCTACTCATTTCTTTTACACAAATAATTTCATAAAATATTTGAGTGATTTTCTCCATTTTTTAATTTCAAGTTTTATTCAAAAAGCATGATCTTACTGACTCCTCATTTGCCTTCCTGACGTACTTGATTCGAAGGAAATCTTTTTGACATTTAAATACCGCACCAATGTATCTTCCAAATGGCTAGGTCTTGAACAGATGACATTTTTGACACTTCATTTAAAGCAGCTTTTCGTGAAATATTTCAATTTTTCCTCAGCTTATTAATTAAGTTTTCGTTCATTACAGTGATTACTTTCAAGCAGTTAAATATTTTCATGCCAAACTAGACCTCATGCTGGTCACTTTGATTCCCTGTTTACCTGTTACCCTCCCTTTGTTTGCCCATGAAAATGTGGACAAAACCTCATGGTGTAAGTTATAGGATGTCTTGTTTTCGCTCTGCTCACGCGTTTACAAAAACATATCGAGTGTTAATCATATGATAAAATAGACCTTTCTGCGTGCTGTCATTTCCAAAAATCGTCGTTTCGATATATTGAACCTTTTATGAGATACGACGATTTTTACGACCACTTGAACCCGAAGCGCAGGAAAGGTTCGGACGCGACGCGAACGACCCGTCCGTAAATGTAACAACCAATATCTCAAGAATGAAAAGAGATATCATTCCGGTCTCAACTTTAAAAACAATTCAGATACATTGGTTACATTTCATACGCAATAATGTATGGCCTTAAATGAACCAAACGGAAAGTCTACACAACGCGATTTTACCTCTGCAAATTCTTAAAAATTTCGTGCAGCCATGTACTTAATTTCGTGCAGCACAGTAACTATGACGAATAACGAAAATAAATTCTGAGCTCTATCATTTAATGATATCAAGCTATACGTTGCGGAAGAATCAAATTTTTTCACAGGATAGTTTTCTTAAACTCAAATGTCAAGTAATTCATAGCTGTGTCGCGTCCACTCCACTGCTTTGCCAACAAGACACGTGGCTGTCGCTCTGTCATGCGTGCTGCAGCGACAAGCTTCAAACACGTTTGAATTCAAACGCCGACAGTTGCAGCGAGAGACAGGCAGCGACACAGATGTCGCTCACGTAGGACACTTCCATAACTACACCTGCAGTTGTGTTTTGTCGCCTGAAGCTGTCGCTCGCTTCTGTCGCTCACGTAGGACACGACCTTACAAAGAAGCACGCTTCGCTGCTCCGATCCACACGCGCTATACGCGTCTCAATTTGCGCATAGCGTTGAGTTGCCGACCATCGCGCCAGTGCAGTCTGCATGCCACTCAAGTATATCATGTTTAAAAATCTTAATCATACTCAAAAAGATACACCTTTCTACAATAGCCCATGATCTTCCTCAGGATTCAAGTCATCGGAATCGGTTCAGCAGTCGTGAAAACTTAACAGGGGCCTGCCGCTGTGGTCGAGCGGTTCTAGGCGCTTCAGTCCGGAACCACGCGGCTGCTATAGTCACAGGTTCGAATCCTGCCTCCGGCATGGATGTGTGTGATGTCCTTAGGTTAGTTAGGTTTAAGTAGTTCTAAGTTCTAGGGGACTGATGACCTCAGAAGTTAAGTCCCACAGTGCTTAGAGCCATTTGAACCATTTGAACTTAACAGGGTGAGTTACTTTCGCAATTAATAGTACTGATATTAGTATGGAAGTATGGAGTAAACACCATTAGAATTGAATAAGTTGCATGGGGGCTTAATTAATTAAATTTGATTGTACTTTTAATTTTAGTATGTCCGATTACGTAAGTCTCGTAATCGGTTGGCCCTGACTAGTATTGTTACGCTATCTGACTGCAGAGAACAATGTAAGAAAATTTCAGTAAACACAGTTAATTAATTAAGTCCCCAGCAACTAAAAAACCAACAAAACCAATAAGCACAAAAGTAACTGTTCTGTATGTGGGAGTGTGACTCAACGTCCACATCTGGCACGGTTCTTCTCAAACAAGACAAGAATTCTTAAATACCAATTATACAGACGTGACAAAAGAAAATTAGAAAACTATAATTACGCAAGAAAACCAGAATTCCACTCTAATCCAAGAACACAAGCCAGATGCTTTGTTGACTGAACCTGTAGTGACACATTATTTCAGATAGACAATTAATAAAAAAAAAAACATTATAAATTTTACCTTCATATATATTGACGAAATGCACTCATTACAATAACATCTGCTATCTCTCCCATCAAATAACTGCATAAGACATGGAACTATACTCTTTACTACAACATCTTGCTCCAACTTCACAACAACCACGAGCTCTCGACAAAACTGTCCTCTACGATCTCTTCACAAGCACTGACTGCCATGAGCTCTTAACACGCACTGTGGAGGCGGCTTAATAGTACTCTTTGGCGCACTCTCTGGCGCAGTGGCACAGTGTAGCCACCTTTCATATGCCCCTCCTCCACAGGCCAGAATTTGATGGTATTTTTGCCAGCATTGGTGGTGAAAATACCACCAAATTCGTCCACAAAAATACAGACAAAAATAAAAGATAATATTAATACCTAAACATCACATAATTAGTTAAAAATTTTGGCTTTGCACTGACCTTTTACTAACCTAATGTATGAAATACAGTAAGCAATACTTTACATAATAGTTTACAATATACAAAAAATCAGTTTATGCAAATGTTCACATAAAATGCCTTCAATGATTAGTTTATACAAAAAAAGAACACCAACAGGTAACATCTTTTCAGTAGAAGCAGTCCATCAGTTGCACCCAGTAAAGTTTAGCAGGTACACCCAGCAACAAGTTACATTAGTTCAGTAGAAGCAGTTCATCAGTGGCACCCAGCAATGTTAAGCAGGTGCAGACACCAACAAGTGACATCATTTCAGTAGAAGCAGTCCATCAGTTGCACCCAGCAATGTTGAGCAGGTGCAGACAGCAACAAGTGACATTATTTCAGTAGAAGCAGTCCATCAGAGGCACCCAGCAATGTTGAGCAGGTGCAGACACCAACAAGTGACACCATTTCAGTAGGAGTAGTCCATCAGTTGCACCCAGCAATGTTGAGCAGGTGCAGACAGCAACAAGTGACACCATTTCAGTAGAAGCAGTCCATCAGAGGCACCCAGCAATGTTGAGTAGGTGCAGACAGCAACAAGTGACTTCATTTCAGTAGAAGCAGTCCATCAGTTGCACCCAGTAATGTTGAGTAGGTGCAGACAGCAACAAGTGACTTCATTTCAGTAGAAGCAGTCCATCAGTTGCACCCAGCAATGTTGAGCAGGTGCAGACAGCAACAAGTGACATTATTTCAGTAGAAGCAGTCCATCAGAGGCACCCCGCAATGTTGAGCAGGTGCAGACAGCAACAAGTGACATCTCTCAGCCGAAGCAGTTCCACAAAATTCACAAGCACTGATCACACAGTTCATCAGCAGAAATTAAACACGACCAAATGTCACACATCATGTTGAAAAGTGCAGGTAACAGTTCAGAATATTTATCTTCACTAATCAGACAGTTCAGGCATGAACAATAGTTTGAATGCACATACAGATGCTTTTACAGTAACATACAAATCACAACAAACACACAAATGATATCAGATAATTATCCTATTAACTATTACAATACAAAAATACCAGTAAACCTATAATATTTATGAGTGTCAGTGCAAGCCACTACAAACAAATAAAATAATATTTAGGAGATAGATGGGTAGGATTAGTAAAGGAAAACACACAGAACACACTCACTCATCTCTCATCCACATTAAGTACTACTGTGTAATTGAATAGTGTTAACTGTGTAAATGCAATTCTGTCAAAATCTGATGTTCATCATGTGTATCAAGCAGTAGTGGCAGCAATGTATAACAGTCAATAATAGTTAAGTCAACGTCATAGTCATCATGTCAAGACGAATGTTTGCCAAGCCAGATCAAAATGTACTGTTGTTGAACAACTGTCAGTGAGCCACGATATGCAATTACTTCCTCTCTTCAAAAAAAAGTATATACTGCTTAGTGATATAACAAAGTGTGTGTATAGACTATCTTCCTTCTATTTTAGTGTTTTAGTCTGCTCTCTTCATCCTCTTGTTCCATAAGACCAACAAAAAAAATATGCTCCTCACTTACTTTACCTCTTATCCACCAAAACTCCAATAATTATCAGCATCACATAATCTCAATAATACCTCAATAATACGTCGATAAATGTAAACCTCAGCACCAATATCACCTTACCTCTTGTCCACAAACAACTTCATATACTCTCAATACCTATAATAATACATCGATAAATATAAACCTCAGCACCAATATCATTTCACTTCCATAACAACTCTTTCCTCTCGTCAGTCTCCTCGAACAAGTACAGATAAAATCCTAATGCAACTTCAATTCAGCATCCCATACAATCCGAAGACACATTGCCAACACACAACCTCTGTGTAATCCATCTGACCCAAATTTTCTACTCATTATAAATTATAAGATACATTTTGGTTCCTTGTCCATTATTAAATAAAAGAAATGCATACCTGACCTCTAACAGACTTAGTTTGAATAACTCTCAGTAATTAAGTACGATTACGGAGTGTGAATGATCATAATATTTCACAGTGTGTACACCACTTCAAGAATTATAGCAGAAGCAAACATGTGGAGTATTTTTTGTGTCAAGTGTCACTTCCTATTTCAATTGCTCACGAAAAATGCAGCGTAACAACTGTCAATGGTCTAAACCTAGTTTTGGTCTGTCATGTCGTTAGCTTCCTTTTTATTAGCATACATTTATACCGCTTCCATAAAACCTCAGCTCATGTGACTTCAATGACTTTCTTGTACTAATGTCGTTCGTCGAATTATAGTAGTGAATTTTCTTATCTTAAAAATATAAGGCACTGAGCGTAAGCAAAACAAGCAATAGCGAGTAAATAGACCAGTAAAGAACAGAATGTCAACAAGTGGATGCAGCACAATTCCTACAACGAGGCTCTGCCAAGCGAACAATCTATAATTAATACAGTAATGTGACCTAAACTCTATGTTCATACACAGTATATCAGCATTTCTATATACCAAATTAAAGAGCAGTTATGGCAACAAAACAGAAATGTGTAAATATGTAATCCATACGCATAGCAGTAAACATATATCTTACGTAATAAACAAGTCATTAGCATCATATCAGCATAAGCAAATAAATGTTCATATGTCATCCTAATAAATAAACATGAAGGCGCAAGCAGATAAATCACAAAGTATAACTTACATACCTAAACACATCAGCACAATAAATCAGGTTACAATTATAATTCAAATAAATAAGCACAGCAGGCACATAATTAAAAAAAATATGACATCAGTGAAAAAGCAGTGCAGCCAAGCGATGCATAATATATACAAGTCACAACCCAGTTCATTAATAATCATTGTCAAAATCAGTTAACGTACGCAAGCACGTCGCTTTACACGTAAATTCATAGAACATGAAATTAGCACAAAGTATGAATCACGTAATCGCGAGCAGCAAATTACGTCTAAAGTACGTACCTAAGTGGAAATTTGTTACCTGAAAATAAACTCAATTAATAGTTACCTTTTTTTTTTTTAGTTTATTACTTTCTTCTTCGAAATTACATTCTTCCTAAAATTTCTCGATAGCAGGTCGTCTTAACGTCGGACACGCACAGAATTTACCTGAAGTTCTTAAATACTTTATAGAACCGTATCCTGAAAAATACTGAATGTTAATAACAGAATTCATCAAGTCACTATAGCTTTATACTGAATTTAGTCGGAGAAATTAGACTGTGTATTTGTTTATGGCTGTCAGTGCATTCGCACTGAGCGCTCGATCAGCTGTAGGCGCGTGACGTAGGAAGCTATTGTTCGCGGTCAACGACTGCCTTGTGCGGCGCGCAGACTTGACTGTTGCTTTGAGTATGTGCCGCCGCCAAAACACAGCGCGGTATCCTTGTACACTCTGCGTGTTTACATGTAGCTGTTAGTTTCTCACAAGTATGTCATTCCATAAAAATTTTTACGTTAGATATATGATGTATTCCTTTAGAGCGTCGTGATTTAAGAGTTTCTACTTCAACAGTGTTATCATGTATAATTTTACGAATTCTATATGGACCGTTATAAAGCAGAAAAAATTTGCGACACAAGCCTTTTCCTTTATGAGACAAACGGTGAGACTTAACTAACACCTTTTGACCAACTGACAAGAATTTTGAACGACCAGGACGTCTAGCTGATTTCTCTCTTCTAGCAGCCGCAGACGCAATATTTCGTAGAGCCAGGTTGACAACTTCAGAATGCCGCAGTTTCCGTGAAGGCGGAAAAGGAATGATTTCAGATATGCGATTTGTTGGTACTTTATTTTTTAATATCAATAGAGGCGGTAAAGAAGTTGAGTCATTAGGAAGTTCATTCAGAATGTTTTGAAAAATGTGAAGATACTGATCCCAAGTTCTGTGATTCTGATGACAATAAAGACTACACAATTTATTGATTTCCTTCATCCATCTTTCTGAAGCGTTAGATTGAGGGTGAAAAAGTGAAATGAAAATTGGTTTAATTTTACGACGCTGTAGAGTACGAAGCCAAATTTTAGAACGAAACTGTGATCCATTATCTGATATAACCTTATCAACATGACCAACTTCTTTAAGAAAATGTTTGATGAAAGCGTTAGATACTGAACGAGCTGTTGCTTTGCGTAAAGGTGTAAAACACACATATTTTGACGTCAACTCCACTGCTACGAAAATGTACGCAAAACCATTAGTAGATCGAACCACTGGACCGAACAAATCGACTGCAGCCATCTCCTTTAATTTCGCTAGAATGACGGGAAACAACGGTGCTCTGTGAGAAATCGTTGGAGGCTTAGCCATTTGACATAATTTGCATTTGGCAAGAACAGATCGAATACGTTTTTCCATATTACTGAAGTAACAATTTTCTCGTAATTTATGAAAGCATTTTCTGGAACCAAAGTGTGCATAACTGAGATGCGTATACCAAATCAATTTATTGACCCACTCATCAGGAATACAAACTAACCAAACGGAGTTGTCGACCGATTTTCGTTTAAAAAGAACTTTCCAGATAGATCGCAAAAACAAGGTGTGGCCAAATTGTCCAATCTAACAAAGCGTCTAAGAAAATTACAGACACCAAGGAAACTACGAACATCACGTTTTGTGGTAGGAACAGCATAATTACGAATAGCGTCTAATTTTTCTGGATCAGGAAGAATACCTTCTGTAGAAATAATGTGACCGAGAAATTTCACCTGAGAACGACCAAATTCAGATTTTTCTAAGTTCACTGTCATGCCAACTCGTGCAAAAATACGTAATAATGAATCCAAAATTTTGTTGTGCTCACTCCAAGAACGTTTAACAATAAGAATGTCGTCAACATATGAAATAATATTGTCACGAAGATAAACAGGTAAAATTTCATTTAAGCTAAGAATGAATGCTGCAATAGGTACAGTAAGTCCAATCGGTAATTTCCAAAGTCACTTTTGGGTAAAACAGTCATATCCGGTTATTGTTCACTTACTCACTAGATAGATTGATAGTCGGAGAGTTGTTTTGACAGATGCAAAGAATAGTAAAAGAGTAGGCAGTGGTCCAGAAAACTAAAAGAGAAATAGCACCACTACAGCTCGGGGCCCTATGCTCGCTACCGCACATATTCACTTAAGAGTAGTGAATCCCCTGAGGACCTTAATAGCTGCACATAATTTCTAGTTTGTGACTTAATGGCAAATTTGGTGGAAGTGCGTACGTAAATTGATCTAGCCATGAACATGGATGTATCTCATTCTTAGAATTGCGGAAGATCTTAAATTTCCGGACAGTCAAAAAGTGTTTATAGTTAAAACTCTCGCCTCGTGGCGACAAAGACCTACCGTGTCTGTCCCAGTCCCAATGACGATTATTGTCAAGTTCGCGCGCCTGGCGCTCTCTTGTTGCATCCCGTAAATGAAACAAATTATTTTCTTCAAACCCATCTGCTAAACTAACACTTGTCAATTTATCTGAGATCTCTTCAACTCTCTCTGATGAGTCACTTAATTGTTCTTTCTGTTTATTTACGTCTTCTGTAAGTGTCGCGACTCGGGTTTCGGTATTGTCACATTTAGTAGTTAACTGTTCATATTGTTGTGTTATGTTATTTAATCTGTCATTTGATACGGACTCCTCGATTCTCTCAAGTATTTCTTCCTTATCATGTGCACATTGTAAATTTAACTCTGAAAATTTCTGTACTATCACGCGATCCTTTTCTTCCTGTTCTCTGTCCTGATCCTCTTGTCTAATTTCTGTTGAAATTAAGCTATTATTGTGAGCCTTCAAAATCGGTTGTACTTCTTCTCTAATTTCATTATTTGATTCGTCATTCGTATTTTTGAAACATGTCCCTATTCGTGAGCATAACCGTGTTGTCATTGCTTCCATCTCAGTTCTAATTTCAGATCGCAAAGTTCCCATCTCTGTTGCCATTGTTCCTATTCTTGATCCCACTGTTTTTAATTCAGATACAAACCGTGTTTCCATTTTTAATATAGCACTCATCAACTGCCCCATGGTAACTGTTTCAAAATTATTTTCGCCCCTAACATTTCCCGCAAAACCAGTTTCCTTCGTCATAGCTGTAAAGCTATCTGTGTTCGATACTATTTCAGAATCTTCTATCGTTGATCTCGTATTCTGTGAATTTTCTGATTGAGAAAAATTTTGAAATGGTTCCGGACTATTTTCCCGACTTATCACATTGTTTTCAACTCCATTATCCACCATACTGTCTTCCTCTGTTGGCGAGTTCGCCATGTCAACAATTTCGTTATACTCACTATTCATCATTTTTACTTTTTTCATCGATCGCGTAATCATTTACAAAATATACGAAAGATTCGTCACTGTACGAAAATCACACACAATGACCCCTTATCTCCAACAATACTATTCACACGCAATGTCTCCCTCAAACACGATCAATCGAACAATTGAAATAATTGCACAAGATTGTCAAACGCGTATACAAGGCAATAAAATTTAAATTTTGAAAAATATCATTAGAAGAATGCCAATTACCAAATCTACACATGCAAAACAGACTACAATTACTATACTACAAATTACTACAACAATACTACAGTCTACAATTTTCACAATCAGAAGAATCCAAGGGACGATCCGAAGCAGCGGTCGCCACGTGCATGGGGGCTTAATTAATTAAATTTGATTGTACTTTTAATTTTAGTATGTCCGATTACGTAAGTCTCGTAATCGGTTGGCCCTGACTAGTATTGTTACGCTATCTGACTGCAGAGAACAATGTAAGAAAATTTCAGTAAACACAGTTAATTAATTAAGTCCCCAGCAACTAAAAAACCAACAAAACCAATAAGCACAAAAGTAACTGTTCTGTATGTGGGAGTGTGACTCAACGTCCACATCTGGCACGGTTCTTCTCAAACAAGACAAGAATTCTTAAATACCAATTATACAGACGTGACAAAAGAAAATTAGAAAACTATAATTACGCAAGAAAACCAGAATTCCACTCTAATCCAAGAACACAAGCCAGATGCTTTGTTGACTGAACCTGTAGTGACACATTATTTCAGATAGACAATTAATAAAAAAAAAAACATTATAAATTTTACCTTCATATATATTGACGAAATGCACTCATTACAATAACATCTGCTATCTCTCCCATCAAATAACTGCATAAGACATGGAACTATACTCTTTACTACAACATCTTGCTCCAACTTCACAACAACCACGAGCTCTCGACAAAACTGTCCTCTACGATCTCTTCACAAGCACTGACTGCCATGAGCTCTTAACACGCACTGTGGAGGCGGCTTAATAGTACTCTTTGGCGCACTCTCTGGCGCAGTGGCACAGTGTAGCCACCTTTCAAAGTCTTGTATCGATTACCTTGAATCATTACGTAGAATATATCAACCAATACAATTTCGCAAATACGATACATTTCAAAAGTTGAAGACTAAAAAGATTTTTCAGAGAGTAAATATGTTTCCTTAATTCACGTGATATTCTTCAAATCAATAAATATGTTGTACTACACACTTGGTAAAGCAGCTTATATTCTACTTTAGGGTTCAAGCAACCTCACGCCAGATTTCACGGATATCGATTCAGCAGTTTAGCCTTGAAAACGTAACAGACAGAGTTACTTTCGCATTTATAATATTATCATGGAAATACGGATTGGCATATTCCTGTATCAAACACGTTGAGGATTGTATAAGCATTGTATTCTAGCTGTTACCCACCGCTGCCCTCGAGTATCGGTAAAATGAAATGAAATGTGCGTATGGCTTCATTGGCGAGGAGACCTCAATTGGGATGTTCGCGGTCTTGGTGCAAGTCTTTTTATTTGGCGCCACTTCGGTGACATGCACGGTGCTCATGATAAAATGATGACGAGGACGACGCACACAACCAGACGCCAGCAGAAAAAAACCGACTGAGTCCGGAAATGGGTAATTTCCAAGAATGTTTGCCTATCGAAGCCGCGGGGTCCAAACGATAGACGTCGATCACGCGACTGTGGTGGCGGGCGTTTTGAGTATGTTTATAATGGTCACTACAGCAACGACAATAGAAGAGCGTTACTGAAATACAAATGATGCGACTTACCTCTCTCGTCGTAGATGTTATCCACAGGAGAACGTCCATTTGATGCGTACGCTACGGGAAACATTCTCTTTTTGCCGTAACCTGAGTAGACCCTGCCAATGTCACGCAAAAGTATGGGTAGAGTGTGACATGCGTTAACTTTTCCTTGCAACCGCAAGTTATGGAAATACAGATACTGAAACAAGTAGAGTTCGTCTCTTTCTCCTGGACGCCGTTCTCTTCTAATGGAAGATTTGACTGATTTCCACAGCCGCTCGATGTTCTGCGTGTGCACACTGGGGTCATCCGAAGACACGAACTCTGCAGAGTGGTTGACGAACTCGTGGTCGAATCCTTCTGCTTTCAGTCTATTGTACGACTGAAAGCTGTCTGTAATCGCTTTGATACCGGGCAGCATAAAGTGCTTTACAAACCGACTAAAGTTACGTTGTCTCTGGACAACACTTGTTCAACGAAGTTCTGTACCACCGAATACCCAAATATGTTTGATTTCAATCTTTGAAGGTCGTCCTCTCTGGTTTTTCCTTCTTGCTATGTGCGATTCGTCCAGTTCAACAACTTTGTTTGCTCCACCGATCGGTACACCGTCGTTCGTCACTATTATATAACATACTTCTCTGCAAAACCCGAATAGTCGCACACGGTATTAGTAGATAAGTCAGTTTCCGATGCTGTTGCTTATAGAGTGTAGTCCCTAATCCAGCAAGATACAAGAATTATGCTGGTCTGGATCGATAATTTGGAGTAGTCAAACCATGTCTTCTTCCTGATAGTCGTTCGTTTACCACAGTTTCCACAATGAAATTGTAAGGGTATTTCACTATCAGAACTCTTCTTACGAACTTTTACAGACTTCGCCCCAGCGCAGTCTTCACAATCCCTCCTTTCGTCATCCGGTATTAGTCCACATTTCCGACAAAAATTCAAACAATTTTCTACATTGCATAAGCATTGAATCAGATCCTTCCACGTGTGGCAATCGGCCGAAGAAACGTCAACAACACATGCCACTCACTACCGACATAAGTCGTCTGGGTTTCCCTAGCAAGTCACAAATAATTTATCATAATTCCCGCCACCACAGTCATGTGATCGATTTACAATCGCACGTTCGATATCTATCGTTTGAATTCCGCTGCTTCGATAGGCAAACATTCTTGGAAATTACCCGTAATTGTACCCAGGAACCCAACGTGGTGAAAGAGCAACGTTAACCGCACGACCATACACTGTCGACGCTAATTTAAACGCCACAAGGAAGTTACAAGAGACGCATGTCGAAAAATGGCTCTGAGCACAATGGGACTCAACTGCTGAGGTCATTAGTCCCCTAGAACTTAGAACTAGTTAAACCTAACTAACCTATGGACATCACAAACATCCATGCCCGAGGCGGGATTCGAACCTGCGACCGTAGCGGTCTTGCGGTTCCAGACTGCAGCGCCTGTAACCGCACGGCCACTTCGGCCGGCGAGAGACGCATGTCGCTCAGTGGTTAAAATGTGACGGGTTTGTGACTGATATTAGTATGTAGGTATGGATTACACACCCCGAACGTTGAATCCTGTTATGTAGAACATACCAAACAATAAAAGCATTTTCACAAACATGATAAAGTTCAAAAGTCAAAGAGAATTATCATTGTTCCACATTTCTCCCTATATTCCTCAAATCAATAAACGTGTTCTACTGTACTACACACTTTGTAAAGTAGCCTATATTCTGCATCAGGGTTCACGCTATCTCACGCCAGATTTCACGGCTATCGGTTCATCAGTTTAGTCCTGAAAACGTAACAGACAGCGTTACTTACGCATTTATAACATTAGTATGGATATGGATTTTAGTAGCCGTATTTATTTTAATAATAAGCAGCCTGTACATGTGGGGTTTCCTTGAATTGTAAAGAGTTCTTGATTTCTCGCGTCTACTCAGGTTTTCATATCGGTCAAAGATGTCATCTTCGCTATGGCCGTGGAGGTAAAAACTTTTACATCGCTGGCCATGGCTTTGACAAATGACTGTCGAACCGAGCGCAATCTATGACCGATTCAGTGGTTCATATTAAATTCTCAAGTGAGGCATTAGCGAAGCGGAAACGCTGATGGGCCACTTGCTCACACACTTCTGGAGGAGTCGCTGCTTAGTTTGGACACTTGTGACACTGCTAGAGTTTCTATGAAAAAAAGAAAAAGTGGTACGTTGTTTGCTTGAGTGACAGAGGTAACATTAGATTGCTTTTGTCTTTACATATTCACTATTTGAATCGGATTTCGTAAACCGACAATTAAAACCTTTTCTTCTGTGGGTCTTCTCCCGAAACTGCGTGGCTCTCAACCAAGTAGTCAGTTTTAATATTACATTACTCAGTTATCACATAAATGCTTCGGCTTGCAGTGTTTTATTACGAAATGATTGCTGTGGTCGCTTTTCGGCCACGTGTTTCGCACTTTTTAGGAATTTGTTACGTTGTAACGTGTGGTATGATCGTAACATGCTGGCGAGTAAATTCTTCTAAGTTCGAGATTATCCGTACCACGTGGCGCGTCGTGGCCACCAAGTCCTTTGTCTTATGAATTACTGATGGATGAGGCCAGAGTCGGTGCGGTTTTTTTTTTTTTTTTTAAATAGGCAGGGGGTGCCTTCGTCGTTGGCACCCGTGTCTTTCGGTATCGGCTTCCGGCAAACTCCTCAGTATTTACAGCCGAGATCTTCGCCTTTTATCAGGCCACGGAGTATATCCGGCGACACAGCCTTTTCAATTGTGTCCTCTGCTCAGACTCACTCAGTGCTCTTCAAAGTCTAGGTGCGCTGTACACTGCTCATCCCTTAGTGCAGCGGGTCCAGGAAAACTCTCAACTGCTCACTCTTGGTGGAGCCAGTGTGATGTTTCTGTGGGTTCCTGAATATGTCGGTCTGCCAGGAAACGAGGCTGCTGACGCTGCTGCCAAGGCTGCAGTCCTAGTACCACAGCCCACTACTTCCTATATTTCCTCCTATGATCTCTGCGTTGCCGTCTGTCAGGAGGTGGCGTCCCTTTGGCATCGCCAATGGTCCTCCCTTCACTGGAAGAAGCTCCGGCTTATTAAGCCTCTCCCAGCGGCTTGGCCGACCTCCTCTCTGCCCTCCCGCCGGGATGAGGTTATTTTATCTCGGCTGCGTATTGGGTACTGCCTTTTTAGCCATCGTCGTTTACTAAGTGGCGCTACACTACCACTTTGCCCACATTGCACTCAGGTTTTAACTGTCCGCTAATTCCTGATGGACTGCCGATTTTTTAATCTTTCACGTTCCCGTTTGGGTTTGCCGTCTGAGTTGTCGGCCGTTTTAGCAAATGACGCGCGGGCTATCGACCGCATCTTACTTTTTATCCGCCACAGCAATATGGCGAAAGCCATTTAATTTTTAGTTTTGGACTTCTGTTTCTGTTTGGTGTACTTTTTAGCCCTCTTTCGACGTGCCTGTTTTTAGCTGTCTTCTATTCTGTCAGTTGGGGCTGACATATACTCATTTAACTCCTCTCTGTGTTCGTGTTCTATAGTTCTGGCTTTGGCGCGTATGACCCCAGTTGTTTTTCGCACCCTAAAGCAAAACAAAACCAGACCAAACTGTCTCATGTTGCGTAAGAATTTATACTTCTTGGTGTCAGTTTTGAGGTGTTTGTATTGGGTTAATTATGAGAAACCGTGGCCGCCATGATGATTATGTAGAATACGACAGAGAGTCTGAAGGTTCGTTGTACAGTATTGTAACTGTGTCGTTGCGGTGTTCTGCCCAAAGAGTGGTTTCATGGAGCTCTCCATGCTAGTCTATCCCGTGCAGGCCCCTTAGTTGTGAATAACTACTGCAAGCTACATTCATTTGGACCTGATTGTTGTATTGGCGTCTTGGTGTCCGTTGTGAATAACCACTGCAAGCTACATTCATTTGGACCTGATTATTGTATTCGCGTCTTGGTGTCCCTATGCAGTTTCTAACCCCTACGCTTCCCGCCATTGCCATATTGACTATTCCTTGATGCCAAAAAAAGAGTGTCCTGTCAACCGATCCCTTCTTTTAGTCAAGTTGTGCCATAAATTTATTTTTTCCCCCAATTCGATCCTGTACCTGCACATTAATTATTCCATCTACCCATCTAATTTTCAGCATGCTGAAACGTCCCCCTTTTGAACAATTATACATGACTGTGCTTAAACTGACACACAATATTTTGTTAGCGCAACGCAATCTGACTTTCAAAATTCCCTACTAAAGAATGGCCCTGACTAACATTAAACTATACCTTTCACAAATCACTTACCTCACAAAAATCTTCGCTGCTCAAGCTACTGCAACACAGCGAGCGCCACTACTGCCAGCTAAATAAAAGATTCAAACTATGGAAGGCACTCACTACTGATAGGGATAGTTAGCAAATGAAAGATATTAGTAGAGAACAAACAATGTATTTACCTTGATATCATCATATATAAATATAGCAGTTCATGACAAATTTCAAAACTCCGCCATCTCTCTCCCCACATCCACCACTGCTGGCGGCTCACCTCCAACTGCGCAACGCTACGCGCTGTTCACATCCAGCTGCCGCTGCCCAACACTACAATGGCAGACAACAATGCAAACTAGCCACAGACTGCACACAGCACAGCCAGTGATTTTCATATTGAGCGCTACGTAACGTTGCCAATAAGAAAACATAAACAGCCTACTTACATAGAGAAAACATAAACAGCCTACCTACTTACATAGAGAAAACATAAACAGCCTACTTACATAGCCCCCATGCTCCCCACAAACAATTTTACAAATTTTTTTTTGGCAGTGGCCAATAATGATTTGATAAAATTTTTCATAATTACAATAACAAAGAAATCAAATGCACACACTTATTGATACAATGTTGGTCAAAAGCTAAAATTTTCTCACAGTCCATAAAGACAGTCCTCATCATTCGTCACAGTAAAATTGCAGTGTTTTTCTCAAAGTCTGAGCAGTAAAAGAAAATGCACACGGAAGTAGTGGATTTCCATGCAGTCTTGAAGAAGTAGTGTTGTCCTTCCAACGGAAAGACAGTGCTGACTCTCGACATGCAGACAAGTATTGGGTCACAACAGAGCAAACCCACAGCAGAGTCATTCGAAGTTTGGAAGAATATTGGTAGGTAGGTCATCACAGAGCAGACCCACTGTAGTCCTGGTAGAGATTACGGTATTGGTGGGCCACCAGAGGTGCAGACCCACTGTAGTCCTTGTAGAGATAATGGTAATGGTGGGCCATCAAAGATGCAGACCCACTGTAGTCCTTGTAGAGATGGCCAGCAGCCATCTGTTGCGATTGTGCAGGTGCACATTCACCATCGAAGAGTCTTGCAGAGAATATAGCAAGTCCATAAACCACCACTTGTGCACTTACAAAGTTTTTGGAATTGTCCTTAGAACCAGCAATGCTGTTATCCAGTCCCTTGCTGAATTATTAACACATGTGCAAACACCAACAGTCCCTACTTCTCACATATTGTCCATATACTATGACCAACAGAAACGTGTGCAGTAAAATGGAACTTACAAGTTACTAATATGATGAACTGGTGTCAATTACCATTTTATAACATGAGAATACAATTACAAAGGTACAAAATACATCATTAAAGAACATAACAATACAGATAACATTTGTAGTACAGGCTTTACAAAAGAATAGAAATAGTCATATACATCAGTGTTACAGGAATTATGACATAAGTAAATACATAAAGATCACAAGAACTTTTGAAACATCACCTTCACATGTGAGCAACAAACCAGAATAAATAATGTCTAAGCATATTTACAAGGTAAATAACATATTATTAATGCCAATTGTATTTGAGGATAACAGTATTCCTCATCATAGTGAATGTAACTTAGTATTAGAAGAGAAAAAAGTTCTATGAAACAGTACACAGACACAGGAAGAAAACAAATACACAAGGGTACACAAACATATAGTGGGATAACACAAAAGGGAAAGGACAGGGTTTGTTTTACTGCAGTATTTTGCATGGAGATCTCCCTTTGTTCATCATTATTCCCAAAAAGTCCTATCTAAGCCTGCCTTCTGTATTTTGTTCACATCCTCTGTCAATAATAGTTTTTCTCCGCTGTACAGTATCCTATTTCTTATAAATTTATAATAGTTAGTTTCTTATATAGTCTACCCCCTCTTAAGCTAACTTAAATCTACTGAGCTCAGATGCTAAACTAAGGGACAAGGCAATGCAGCAGCACAAAACAATTAACACAAACAGCAATGACAAAAAATTTAAATAGGCAAAGCAAGCAGCATAAATTACAACTAATATAAGTCAATGAGCAGCAAACAAAAATATAAATCTGGCTTAGCAGAGTAACACAAATTAAAGTTCAGTAGCACTATGCCTGGCAAACAGCAGCTTATATCTAAACATGACATAGCTCACGCAGAAAAAATATTACAGTAAAGACAACAATGCAGATAAAGGAAATGTATAATCACATCTTAATGTCTAAGTAATTAAAGTGGTGCACCACAACAACTAATTGTAAAAAAAATATTACCATGTACTTGAAAAGAAAATTATGTGTCCAGTTACTGTTACTAGTCCCTTCTTATTGTTCTTTCCTTTCCAAGTGCTCCTTTTTTTGAAGAATGTGGATCACAAAATTATTTAATAGATCTGTTGACAGAAAGTGTTCACATTAGCAAATGCATTTTATTTTATAAAAGCAATGCTGCAACACAGCTGGAAACCAGATATCAAATGAAATAAGCAATTACGCAAACCAAAGCATAAAAATATCATTCAATAGTCATGTGGCATTTCGTAAGTCAGTAGCTCTCAACTCTCGTAGAAAGACACTTGTCATAATCAGGTGTGCAGACGTACGAATATTTCCCATCAATTCATAAGCATTTCAGTAATTAGCACAAAGTACGAGTAATCATATATTTTCAGGTAATGAGCGTGTAATATTTGCGATGTTTTCTACAAAGGAATGTCAATAGCAAGGTTAATGGAAGTAATGAGGGTGTCGCATTTGCAATATTTTCTCTAAAGGAATGTCAATGGCGAGGATAAAGGCCTGCCTCTTTTCTTTTTTTTCTACCTGTGCTTCCGGAAAGGCACACCCTAATGGCTTGTTCTCCAGGTGTTTGACACAGCTGTGTGCCCACGACGCATTACGTGCAGGTGGTCACTTAACTTTCTTACGGAAATATTTACGACAGCAGTTTCCGCTACAGTGGCAGTCTCATATAAAAAATTACAGAGGTCGAGAATTTGCGTTGCAAATGTGTAGATACAAAATCTTATTGATATAACAGTGTCCAAGAAATTTTCGTCGGCATTGTAATACACTCACGCATTTACACACATTCACAGTACAGACAAAATACAATTTCATAACTGTGAAGTTATCCAGCAGTGTACTTGCGTAAACATCTGTCACTGACGTAGTAAAAAGAATGTTTGTTTCTCTGTCAAATAATCAGATAGCCATGTAATTTACATGTTAGAGAAATATGGTACCGATGTGTAAAGTTGTATAAGCAAATACCACATTAGCTAGGGTTCCTTGTGGTTGCCACACACATGGTACACAAAGTAGGCGTGTACCCCCTTGAGGATTAATGTAATTATACCCTCAGGTGTTACAGATTACAGCAATGGAATGAAATGTATCACGGAAAACTTTCTTTGTAATTCAAAAATCTTTAAAGATAAATGTTTTAAGTACAAAATTAATGACTCAAATACGTGTACTGTAGCGCTAAATGTGCGTCTTGTTGCAACATAATCTGTGTGGAAGTGTCGTAGTTATCGTCCTCCGAAAGCTAAGTTCTGCAGAAGTCAATGTACTTACCTCATAATACACAAAAGTGAAATGCTTTGCGTATAGATATCGTAGTTATTATGCTTATTGGCGTGATGAAGAAAGTACTGCACAGTAACGTATTGTTATGCCACGAAAAAGGCTGTCTCATTGTTGCTATACGACAAAAGTTACTACTAAAACATGATTTTCTTCCTAGAAGAATTCAGAAAACTGTGCAGATATAAAACAGATACACTGCAAAAGCAACATTGTAAATTGTCACTCATTAGTAGCGTCGTGATAACATCGTGTAGCTGTCACATAAACTAACCACTGTGCCCTCTGGTATCTCACAGAAAGTACTTTAAACCCAGAATGTATTTTCAAGTAAACCAAAATGTTGCATTAAAATCTCATTACCAGTACCAGTATGTGTCCTAAGTATGTAAGCCTGATAGTCGTTACGTAATCGTGCAACTAACAAGCAAGAATGTACAAATACAACACTGTGTCGTCTGTTCACTATAACAATGCAATCGTAATTTCTGTTTAAAAATGTTCCCTAGGTTCTAGACTGGATATTTAACTTCAAACATTGTTGCATATTAACAGTTTCTTAAGTCTGACAAAGCATACTAGAAATGTGAAGTGAAAAGTTACATGGCAAAGACAAAATTAAAAGGTAGATTATCTTTCAATAAACGGTTTTACATGTGAAATGTGGTGTAAACCTTTACTCTTCCTAGTACTCAGAGTTTGAACTTGAATGCAATTGTCAGGCGGTATACGTCGGTAAAGAATACTGGAATTTTTCTCAAGGCTAGCGTCTATGTTATTTTTCTCTGAGCCACCTGGCGCACGCGGCTGCCTGCTGTGCGAGTCATTGTCTGTCTCTTTGTTGGCGCGCGTCGTTATTGGGATTAGGAGACCTAACTTCTACAAATTCACGTTGTCGAAAGTGCCCTGCTCTGTTTGAATCCCGCCAGTTCTGATGCAATTCAGGTCTGTCGTTACGAGTATATCGTCTGTCGTCATGTCGGTAGGTTCCGTAGTTTCTTCCTTGTCCGTCACGTGGTGGAGAATTTCTCCCTGAATCGTAACTGCGCGCTGGACCGTTGCGTCTAAAGTTATTCTGTCTCCCTTAATAATAATTATTTTGGTTCCCATATTGTCTGTTTCTCTGATTGTCTCTGTGATAGTCATTACTACGAAAATGCGATCTTTCTCTGTAACTATTATTACGCTGCCAGTGGTTGTCATATGGGTGGTGTCTGTTTTGGTCACGATTTGTGTGGTGAGAATAGCCTTGTCGCATCCAGTTATCGTTTCTGACATCACAGAATTGTGATGTATGTGACCTGTAGTGATTGTTTTCCTGTTTTCGCATCCGGTGACTGTCTGTGTCAATTTCTAATTCTTGTAGGAGTCCCTGAAAAGCTTCAATGTCATCTTTGCAACGTCCTGCTAAAATAATATGTCGTAAATGTTCAGGTAATTTGATTAAGCAAATGCGGATGAGTTCTGAGGGGCTGTATGGGTTTGACAGGTACTGATTCTTGTGCAACATGTCTTCAAAATATTTCATAAGACTGGAAAATTCAGATTGTTCGAAACGTTTCATCATTATGATGCTATGTTTTACTCGGTCTTGTGTGGCTTGAGACCAATATGCTGAGAGGAAGGCATGGTAAAATTCTCCTTCACTGTGGCAATCTTGAATGACCGATCGCATTCTTACAGCTGGTTCATTCTCTAAATAGCCACACATGAATTCTAATCTGTGTTCTAACGACCAGTTGGGAGGAAAACAATGAGAGAATTGATGGAGCCATGCTTGTGGATGAATGTCGTTGCCAGAATTCTTAAATGTTTTGAATTTACGTGTAGTAATGAACAGCTTATAGTCAAAATCATCATGTCGGCAAGTCGCATGTCGGTCATTGTTACATCGTTTCGGCGGTTCCATCTCAAAATTCGGCGTACCTTGCCAACTTCTTTCACAATTTCCGAAGTGCCCTGTGTTGTTATTTTGTGTCTGTTCCGTATTTCTATGTCCCTCTTCCCGTATTGGGGCGCGAGTGTCCTCTGAAACACGTAATTCTTGTATTACCTGAGTCAGCTGATTTTGTACTTCCCGGATTTCTCTTTGGTGTTGCGTATTAATTTGATTCTGATCTTGTTTGAATTTCCTAATTTGTTCGCACTCTTCTGTGTCATTAAAGACTACCGGTTTTGTGTCGTTCAGATTATCATCTACCTTCGTAGATAAGTTAGTGAACTGATCCGAAAGTTCGGTTACTTTCTTCGATAGTGTACTTATTTCTTCAGTGTGTTTTTCTGAACCAAGTTTCAGAGTATCTACTGTGTCCTTAAAGTTTTCCTGAGTTTTTGCAAGTTGCGTAACCGAATCGGTAGATACAACTGAGTCAAATTTAGCTTGCAAGGTCTCATGATTTTCATGAACAATAATTTGCAGTTCTTTTATGGCTGCTTCGTGATTCTGTAATGCATTTTCATGCCGCGAAAAAATAGGTTGAAAATGCTCACAAATTTGAGTTTTTACATCATTACAGACTTTTTGACATTTCGATTCAATGTTATGTAACTCTGTAGTTAAATCTTCACGTGTTTGTTCAAGATTTTTTTCCAATGAGTCTAACTTTTGAAGCTTTTGCTGTGTTTGTCTCTGATTTTGTTCCATTGTGTCTAACTGTTGCTGTGTTTGTCTCTGGTGTTGTTCCATTGTGTCTAACTTTTTAAGATTTTGTTCCACTGTGTCTAACTTTTTAAGATTTTGTCCCATTTGTCTCTGATTTTGTTCCATTTGTTGCATTAATTGCAATAATAATGTATTAGTGTCTGGAATCTGTTTCTCTATGCATTTTGGCAGTGCATTTGCACCGGCAACATTCACATTTTGACAAGCAGAAAATGTGTCTTGACTCATTTGAGAAAACGGTGAGGACGCAAAACCTGAATCTACAGTATTTGCAAAATTGTGTCCTGTCATTTCGGATTCCTGAGGCGAGCTGTTGCCGACCGATCGATCGATAATGCTTCCCTGTTCACTACCTGTTTCACTGTCTACACCATTGTTTGCAGCCCGCTCCATTTCCCTATGCACAATTACCAAATTACTACTTTGAACATCAGTTAATTCATTACTCGGCGGCGCTAACACACTGCTTTCATTTTCACTGTCATTTCTCAGTTTACTTTGGAGCCTAGTATTACGTTTTTCACACGCCATTATTGTCACAGTATTTCACACGACAACACAGAAAAACACAATTTGAAGATCAAAAATAAGAGAACACATTAACACAGCACTGAAAATAATATCTAATTAATTGCAGCTGCGAAATACTTGGTGCAAATCTACATGCATGCCACACCTGTTTTACTGTACAACAATGAAAGACTGCAACTACAAAGGAGATTCTCTCTACAATTACGAGCTAGCACTAAACAAAATCTACACTAATTACACAAACTACAAGAAAAAATCAGAAGATTCCAGTGAGGTATCCTGGCAGGGTCGCCATATGAAACGTCCCCCTTTTGAACAATTATACATGACTGTGCTTAAACTGACACACAATATTTTGTTAGTGCAACGCAATCTGACTTTCAAAATTCCCTACTAAAGAATGGCCCTGACTAACATTAAACTATACCTTTCACAAATCACTTACCTCACAAAAATCTTTGCTGCTCAAGCTACTGCAATACAGCGAGCGCCACTACTGCCAGCTAAATAAAAGATTCAAACTATGGAAGGCACTAACTACTGATAGGGATAGTTAGCAAATGAAAGATATTAGTAGAGAACAAACAATGTATTTACCTTGATATCATCATATATAAATATAGCAGTTCATGACAAATTTCAAAACTCCACCATCTCTCTCCCCACATCCACCACTGCTGGCGGCTCACCTCCAACTGCGCAACGCTACGCGCTGTTCACATCCAGCTGCCGCTGCCCAACACTACAATGGCAGACAACAATGCAAACTAGCCACAGACTGCACACAGCACAGCCAGTGATTTTCATATTGAGCGCTACGTAACGTTGCCAATAAGAAAACATAAACAGCCTACTTACATAGAGAAAACATAAACAGCCTACCTACTTACATAGAGAAAACATAAAAAGCCTACTTACAATGCTTCTGTAGCACTGCATTTCACAAGCTTCATTCTCTTCTCATCTGAACTGCTTATCTTCCATGTTTCATACTAGGTTACACTTTTAACACATACCTTCAGAGAAGACTACTTAACACTTAAATTTATAGTAGCTGTTAAAAATTCCTCATTTTCAGAAATGTCTTTCTTGCTGTTGCCAGTTTCTATTTTATATCATCTCTATTTCGGCCATCATAAGTATCATCTGCATATTACGTAAAACTTCTGTTGTTAATTTCATTTGTATGTATATGATTTAAGTGAAAATTAGGCTTTGTGATTTAGGTTATACGAATTTCCTTCGTTCCTAGAAGCTTTGCCCTGGGGCAAATTACGTGCGAGATATAATGAACACGCTCACGTGCAAGCTCAAAGTAATTCGAGTACGAACTTTGAAACGTGGCAATGTGCTGTGCACGAATGACCACGCTTCAAATAAGCAATAGTTTTAAGAACTTC
Organism: Schistocerca americana; assembly: GCF_021461395.2. Lineage (NCBI taxonomy): Eukaryota > Metazoa > Arthropoda > Insecta > Orthoptera > Acrididae > Schistocerca > Schistocerca americana. The sequence continues at coordinate 130,017,791 of NC_060123.1, read as the reverse complement.
AATTGATAGCTAGGAATATGAGGTGGCTTCAGAAAGAAACCCACTTGTTGTACGGTCAATGAAGCTAAAGTTCTAGCCTTTTTAATTACGCGAGCGCCGATTAGAAGGCAGCGGGATGGCAGAGAGACGGAAGGCCAGAGCGGAGCTACCGTGCCGAAGCGTTACGATAAGAGCCGAGTCGGGAGCGGTAGGCCAGCACGGTGATTTGCAAGAATGTGAAGGCGGAAGGGCACAGAAAAGCCAGGGGTAGCTTAGAAATACGGCGCAGCATCCGCAGGCGGGCACCCCTTGTGGATGGAGAAGGTGGACTGGTCCGACAAGAGGTTCAAATGGTCCAAATGGTTCTGAGCACTATGGGACTTAACATCTGAGGTTATCAGTCCCCTAGAACTTAGAACTACTTAAACCTAACTAACCTAAGGACATCACACATATCCATGCCCGAGGCAGGATTCGAACCTGCGACCGTAGCAGTCGCGCGGTTCCGGACTGAAGCGCCTAGAACCTCTCGGCCACCGCGGCCGGCTCCGACAAGAGGCTGCCGAAGGGTAAAAAGTAGTTTGTTTCAAAAAAACTTTAAGTTAGAGCAGAGGGCTAGAGTAAAATTTGCAGAATAGTGTAAATCAAAAGTGTATAAGCGCAGAAAGCAACAGGGAAAGTATAAGGTAAAATGACTCTGTTTTAAGGGAAGAGATGGTGGCTGGTGTCACAAGCAGTGTAGTGGGGGATAAGGGGCGCGCAACACGCCATTGATGAGGACTAGCGGTTAGACCGGGGAGCAGTAAGGATGGCCGGCGGTTGTGCTCCTGCAAGATTACTGAGGCGTACACGCAAATAGTTAATTGAGTAAACCTTAGTATGTGCAACAACACGACAGCCACTGAACATGGTAAGTCAACTGCTGTGCTCGCTTCTGCTGTTGCAGTTCTGTTTTTGTTTTCTGCCAATGATCATTATGACCAATTGGTTATGATCATGCTTATTTTTGTGTGGGGTATCAAGTGTAAGTAAAGACTGAGTTCCGCTGTATCCGGTAGTACAAGATCCTGGCCTGACCTTTGTGGCAGCTGAGTGAATTATATTAATATCATCACAATCAGGATTAGCCAGCAGCAAGCCGTACTCTTAGCTCACTCATTTGTTTTATGAAACATCCCCTTTTTAAAGAATTATACAAGACTGTGCTTTAACTGACACACAATATTTTTTAGCGCAACGCAATCTGACTTTCAATAATCCCTACAAAAGAATGGCCCTGTCTAATATTAACCTATACGTTTCACAAATCACTTACCTCACAAAAATCTTCGTTACTCGAACTACTGCAATACAGCGAGCGCCACTACTGCCAGCTAAATAAAGATTCAAACTAAGGAAGGCACTAACTACTGATAGGCATAGTTAGCAAATGAAAGATTTTAATAGAGAACAAACACTGTATTTACCTTAATAGTCATATTATATATAGCAGTTCATGACAGTCTTACAAATTTCAAAACTCCGCCATCTCTCTCCCCACATCTATCACTGCTGGCGGCTCACCTCCAACTGCACAACGCTACGCGCTGTTCACATTCAGCTGCCGCTGCCCAACACTACAATGGCAGACAACAATGCAAACTAGCCACAGACTGCACACAGCACACCCAGTGATTTCCATACAGAGGTGGCGTTACCAATAAAAAAAACATAAACAGCCTACTTACAGTTTCATAGTTTAATTCTTAATTTCTTTGCGCACTCTTAGCTCATTCATTTGTTTCATAGTTTAATTCTTAATTTCTTTGCGTGTTTTTGGGTACTTGCGTAGTTTGATTCACAAATTTCGGGCGTATTATAGTATTTGAGAGTTCTAGCATCGCGTTTTAGTACCCATATAGTGTAAATTCGCGTAGTCGTCAGTCATCTGTTTGTTTTGAACGGCTTGTGAGATAAAAGAGAGGAAAAATGTTAGGGATGGATAGGGATTGCGCCTGTTGTGTACAGGTACAGGGGGAATTGGCTACCATCCGTAAACAGCTGGAAGCTGTGTTGGCAGTGGTCGACAGGCTCCAGGCTGCTGCCCCGGGCCGCAGTGGCATTAGAACACCCGAGGCGAGCGCTTTCGGTATCTTCTTTGACATCAGTAAGGCATATGATACTACTTGGAGACACTGTATTCTTGCACAACCGCATCAATGGGGCTTTCGTGGCCGCCTCCCCATTTTCATTCGGTCTTTCCTGTCTCAGCGGTTTTTTCGGACCCGCGTTGGTAACACACTGTCTGATCGCTTTGAGCAAGAGAACGGTGTCCCCCAGGGCAGTGTTTTAAGCGTTACCCTCTTTGCCATAGCCATCAACAGTATAACGTCTACAGCGAGGAGTCCAGTACAGTGCTCCTTATTTGTGGACGACTTTGCTGTTTTCTGTTCCTCCTCCAGTGTTGCAACCGTGAGCCGTCAGTTGCAGCTAACAGTGCGGCGGTTAGAGGAGTGGGCTGCAAAGACGGGTTTTCGGTTTTCTGCCGGTAAGTGTGTTTGTGTTCATTTTAATCGTTCTCGTCGTCTTTTTACTTTGCCTGCTTTGCATATGGGGGATACTGTCCTACCTTTTAGAGCCACAGTGCGGTTTCTGGGCCTAATTTTTGACTCCAGGTTGTCATGGCTGCCACACCTACGCGACTTGAAAGCCAGAACCCTGAAGGCATTGAACGTCCTCAACTGCCTCAGCCACAGGTCTTGGGGAGCGGACAGGGCGCGTCTCCTTCAGTTTTATCGAGCTTTTGTGCGTTCACGGCTGGACTATTGGTGCAGTGTATGGGTCAGCGAGGCCGTCTTATTTGCAGATCCTTGACACTGTCCACGACTGGCCACGGGTGCTTATCGGACCAGTCCCATACCCAGCCTCTGTGCTGAGGCTGGGGAACCGCCACTTACCATCCGGCGGCAGCTCCTGCTCCTGCGCCAGGCTTGTAAGTTTCTTGCAGCTCCCACCTCGCCTGCTCACCATCTTGTTGCTCATCCACCTCTGGACCGCCTTTTTTTCCCACCGTCGCCGGGCTACGTTGCCGTTTGGGATCCGAGTGCAACGTTTGCTAGAGTGCCTCGGTGTGGAGTCTGTACAACCCCAAATCCTGAGTTTTAACCGCCTGCCACCCTGGTTACTGAAGAGGCCCGGAGTGGTTTTAGATTTATTGCAGTACAAGAGAGATTGCACTCCTGCCACCGTTTTTAATGCAGCATTTTATGCCATTTTACCTGAACACCACGACTATGTAGCCGTTTTTACAGATGGGTCGAAACAAGGAGATTCCGTTGGTTTCCCTGTTTTTTTTTTTTTTTTTTTCCGGATCGTGTCCTCAAGGTCCGCCTGCCTAAGACTTTTACTGTCTTTGATGCAGAATTGTCTGCGATCTTGCGGGCACTGGAGCAGATGAGACATTCTTCCTGTCCTAAATTTCTTGTCTGTTCCGATTCACTAAGTGCCCTTCACTCATTGCAACGTTTGTATCCAGCAGATAAAATAGTCCACACCATCCAGGATGCCCTCCTCCAACTACAGCGACTGGGGAAGGTGGTGACTTCCTGCTGGGTTCCGGGGCATGTCGGCATTGCTGGGAATGAAAGGGCAGATCTCGCAGCCAAGGAGGCGTGTCTCGATCCACAAGTATCTCAGTATGCTATACCCCTGCACGCACTTACCTCGCTGTTGAGCTCACGAGTCATGCGTCGGTGGGAGGATGAGTGGCTGGAAGTGACTGACAATAAGCTCCGTGTAGTCAAGCCCACAACGCGTGTGTGGTGTACTTCTTCTCAGCCCCGTCGACAGGACGAGGTTCTCCTCACTCGGCTTCGGATAGGCCACAGCCCTATGACGCATGGTTTCCTACTCCGGCGGGAGGACCCTCCAATGTGTGGTGCTTGTGGCATCCAGGTCACTGTGCGCCACGTTTTATTGGATTGCGTTTTATTTTCTGACCAGCGGGCCGCGGCTTATTTGCCAGCGGACCTGCCATCTCTTTTAGGCAACACTCAGACGAATGTGCTTAAAGTTTTAAAGTTCTGTGCCATGTCAAATGTTTTTACAAAGATTTTAGGGAGAGGATTTTAATTTGCTCACTGTGTGACAAGCTCGCCCATATTTTATGCAAGTGGCCAGCCAATGACAATTTCCTGTGGCATTCTTGTTGCTATGTTTTCCCTTTCCTTACGTTTTATTTTCTTATGTAGCATTTACCTTCTTGTCCTGCTTCTTTGCGTGTGTGCTTCAGTTTTATTAGGTCTGTCCACATTCGTTCCTTTTAATGTGTGGCAGGGCGCTGATGACCTCGACTTTGAGCGCTCATAAGCCCCAACACACACACACACACACACACACACACACACACACACACACACACACACACATACACGCGCGCGCGCTCGCGCACGAGCGCTTTGAAACCTCTGGAACCTGTAGCATCGCTTGGCATCTCTGATGCCACTGCGCCCTCGAATTTGGAAGTCCCTGCCGGTCGACACTTGCCTGACGGTGACTGGCGAACCTTAGCAGGGTTGCGAATCCATGGGCGAAAGGCGAAACTTGGTGCTGGCCACAAGGCTGTACCCTTACGCCTCTGTAACAGGTTTGAGAACTGCCCACTGCTGAAAGTACTTCTGAGCCAACAAGGGCGGCCCCGCCTGTTTCAGCAGTGGCCGGTCTTCCTGAGAGGTCCGGACAAGCGCAGAGGGTGGGATTGCTTATCATTGGGAGCTCCAATGTTAGGCGGGTGATGGAACCCATTAGGGATATGGCAGCTAAGGACGGGAAGAAAGCCAACGTGCACTCCATGTGTATACTGGGGGGAGTCATTCAAGATGTGGAAAGGCTCCTTCAGGATGCCATGAAGGGTACAGGGTGCAACCAAGTGCAGGTGGTGGCTCATGTCGGCACTAATGACATGTGTCGCTATGGATCAGAAGAGATTCTCTCTGGTTTCCGGCGGCTATCTGAGTTGGTCAAGACTGCCAGTCTTGCCAGCGAGATGAAGGCAGAGCTCACCATCTGCAGCATTGTCGACAGGATCGACTGCGAACCTTTGGTACAGAGCCGAGTGGAGGGTCTGAATCAGATTCCTCGACTTGCGCCATAGGGTGGTGGGGTTTCGGGTTCCGCTAAATAGGTCAGGTGTCCACTACACGCAGGAGGCGGCTACACAGGTAGCAGGGGCTGTGTGTCGTGGACTGGGCGGTTTTTTAGGTTAGACAGGCTCGGGAAAGATCAAAAAGGGCTACAGTCTCAGAGGATACAGGGCAAAGAAACGACGAGAATCGACCAAGCAACAGTCGGTATTGTAATTGTAAATTGTCGAAGCTGTGTTGGAAAAGTACCAGAGCTTCAAGCGCTGATAGAAAGCACTGAAGCTGAAATCGTTATAGCAACAGAAAGCTGGCAAAGCCGGAGATAAATTCTGCCGAAATTTTTACAGAGGCGCAAACCGTGTTCAGAAAGGATAGAGTAAATAAAGTAGGTGGTGGTGTGTTTGTGTCTTGGTAGTAATTTATCTTGCAGTAAAGTTGAAATAGAAAGTTCCTGTGAATTACTAGGGTAGAGGTCATACTCAACAGCCGTACCAAAATAATAATTGGCTCCTTCTACCGACCCCCCGACTCAGATGATATAATAGCTGAAGGGTTCAAAGAAAACTTGAATCTCATTACAAATAAGTACCCCACTCATACAGTTATAATTGGTGAAGACTTCAATCTACCCTCGATTTGTTGGCGAAAATACATGTTCAAACTCGGTGGCAGACAGAAAATAACTTCCGAAATTGTACTAAATGCTTTCTCTGAGAATTACTTTGAACAATTACTTCATGAGCCCACACGAATTGTTTTGCGAAAACACACTTCACCTCTTAGCCACAAATAATCCTGATCTAATAGAGAGCGTCATGACGGTTACAGGGATTACTGAACACAAGATCACTGTAGCGAGGCTCAAAACCATATATATCAAAACCACAGAAAATAGACGCAAAATATTTCTGTTTAAAACAGCAGATAAAAATTCGCTTGATGCCTTCCTAAGAGAGAGCCTCCATTCCTTCTAAGCTAATTATGTAAGTATCGGCAGCAATAGATAAATTCATACCGCATGAGACAGGACTGATCCACCATGGTACACAAAACACGTCAGAGTATTGTTACGGAAGCAATGAAAAGGGCATGCCAAATTCAGAAGAACGCAAAATCCCCAAGACTGGCTAAGTTTCACGGAAGCTCGAAATTTAGTGCGGACGTCAAAGCGAGATGCTTTTAATAGTTTCCACAATGAAACATTGTCTCAAAATATGGTAGAAAACCCAAAGAGATTCTGGTCGTATGTAAAGTACACCAGTGGTAAAAGACAGTTAATACCGTCACTGCGCGATAGCGATGGAAATGTTACCGATGATGGTGCCACTAAAGCGGAGTTACTAAATACAGTTTTCCGTAATTCCTTCACGAAAGAAGAAGAAGTAAATATTCCGGAATTCGAAACCAGAACAGCCGTTAGCACGAGTGACATAAAAGCAGATATCTGAGGGGTTGCGAAACAACTCAAATCACTTAAGAAAGGCAAGTCTTCCGGTCCAGATGGTATACCAATCAGGTTCCTTTCAGAGTATGCAGACGCAATAGGGCCTTTCTTAGCAATCTTATAGAACTGCTCACTTGACGAAAGGTCTGTTCCTAAAGACTGGAAAGTAGCACAGGTCACACCAATATTCAAGAAAGGAAATAGGAGTAACCCATTGAATTACTGACCCATATCACTGACCTCAATTTGCAATAGGATTTTGGAGCATATACTGTACTCGAAAATTATGAATCACCTTGAAGAAAATGACTTATTGATACATAACCAACACGCATTCAGAAAATATCGATCTTGTGCTACACAGCTAGCTCTTTATTCCCATGAAGTAATGAGTGCTCTAGACAAGGGATCTCAGTTCGATTCCATATTCCTAGATTTCCAGAAGACTTTTGATACCGTTCCTCAAATTGCTTGCGTATGGAGTATCGTCTCAGTTGTGTGACTCGATTAGTGATTTCCTCTCAGAGAGGTCACAGTTCGTAGTGGTAGACGGTAAATCATCGAGTAGAACAGAAGTGATATCTGGCGTTCCGCAAGGTAGTGTCATAGGCCCTCTGCTGTTCCTGATTTACATAAATGATCTAGGTGATAATCTGAGCAGCCCCCTTAGATTGTTTGCAGATGACGCTGTAATTTACCGTCTAGTAAAATCATCAGACGATCAGTTCCAATTACAAAATGATCTAGAGAGAATTTCTCTAAGGTGCGAAAAGTGACAATTGACACTAAACAACGAAAAGTGCGAGGTCATCCACATTGGCACTAAAAGAAATCCGATAAATTTTGGGTATACGATAAATCGCACAAAGCTAAGGGCTGTCAATTCGACTAAATACCTAGGAATTACAATTACGAGCAACTTAAATTGGAAAGACCACATAGATAATATTGTGGGGAAGGCGAAACAAAGACTGCGCTTTGTTGGCAGAAAACTTAGAAGATGCGACAAACCCACTAAAGAGACAGCCTACATTACATTTGTCCGTCCTCTGCTGGAATATTGCTGCGCGGTTTGGGATCCTTATCAGGTAGGATTGACGGAGGACATCGAAAAAGTACAAAGAAGGGCAGCTCGTTTCGTGTTATCGCACAGTAAGGGTGAGAGTGTCACTGATGATATGCGAGTTGGGGTGGCAGTTGTGATATTATTGGATTTCAGACATTTTGCATATGAGAAAAGGACAGCCATCGAGCTGTAGTTTGTAATGATACTAAGCATGACAACGCGAGAGTAAAGAAACGAAATCTGTTTATAACGTGCGCCTATACCAAGACGCGCGGCCAGCGTTTAAAAGGTACTTTTAAACACTATGACACGCTGGATAGCAAGAAGCTGCGAAAGAGAAGAAAGAACAATTTATCATTTGTTAGGAAAATTCTAGAGTCTTTACAGTTAGTTGTACTTATGGTCGCCCATATGTTAACATGTACTTCATTACCTTTGATGTTTGGTCGTCGACTTGTTAAGACGTGTTGTGTAGCACCGCTACAAGTTATATTTCATTTAGTGTGAAAAACCACGTTATCACCAAGAAAAAAGAAACGCTTTTGTAAACCTTGTGACGATAAAAAATACTTACGCGCACGCCAGGACATTTAATTTTACAAAATATCACACACACAAAAGCAGCGATTGTTGGACTGTTCCATGTATGAGAAAAACATAAAAATGTAAGTTTTGTATTCATAGTAAATTTGTTAATGTTTATAGTTTAACGCCTTTGTTCTTTGAGAATATATTGATGCTTCACTGTACAGAAAATCTATGCTTATTCTTTTCTTTAAATTAACCACAAATAATGTTTATGTTTAAATGAACTTTGTTACAGGTTCGCTCTTTATCGCGGTGTCTCGATTGTATTTGGGAGACCATTAACGCGTTCAATTTCCGATCTGACAACTTCAAAATTTCACTGTTTTGCATTTTTTTTTATTATTCAAATAGGTCCCTTAGGTAATTTCATTGAAGAGTCTGATTCCGTGAAAGCAATCCGGGTTAAGAGGTCATTTGAGAAACTATTTTCGCGCAATCAATCTGTACGTCTCCTGAACACAATCGAGAACCGACGCATCGGCGATCATTAATTGATTTTCTCTCTTTCCAAGTCGTACCAAAAAACGGCCAAGGAGAACTGCCGTGAGTACGCAATCTAGTGTTAAAGGGTGCATTCTTTGTCTTGTCGGCAAACATTGCCATAAATTATCATCATCAATGTTATATTTGGTTAAATGTGAAAAGCATAAAAAACCTTTTAACGCTAGACAGTGACTGAAACAAAGGCGGTTTTCTTAGCGGCGAGGTCTATTTACGAAATTTCAACCACCAACTTTCTCTTCCGAATGCGAAAACATTTTGTTGACACCCATCTACGTAGGGAGAAATGATCATCATAATAAAATAAGAGAAATCAGAGTTCGAACGGAAAGATTTAGGTGTTCCTCATGCGAGAGTGGAATGGTAGAGAAGTAGTATGAAAATGGTTCGATGAACCCTCTGCCAGGCATTTAAGTGTGAATTGCAGAGTAACCATGTAGATGTAGATGAACCGATCCATCATTCAATAATCCTTTGATTTAAAAATTTCCGCACTCTCAGATGCCCCATCCCGTAGGTAAATGAAGTCGTTCGAATCAGTCTCCAGCTGTGGAAAAAGAAAGTTCTCAAGCATATCGAGATATGTGCTTCCTCTAACAGTGTTCTCGGCAAAGAAAAATGGACTGTACACCCTTTCCTGTGAAACTTTATAAAACATATCAAATGTTGGAGAGTCCCTCTCATGTTGCATATCTTCATGTGGTTGTTCCGTACACAATATATTCACATTATGACTCTTCACCTTTCCGTTTTAATTGAATGTTGCCTCATCACTAAACACTAAGTGTGGAAGAAAACTGTCACCCTCCATCTTACCAAGAAGGAAATTAGAGAACTCCACATGTTGTTGTTTGTCGCCTTCACGTAGAGCTTGCAGTGTCTGAATTTTGTCTGGTTTATGTGTAAACGTCGACGCAACACACGCCAGACTGACGTCGGGGGCATGTTGGGTTGCCGAGCTGCACGGCGAACGGATTTCTGCGGACTCCTTGTGATACTATGTCGGTTGCGTTGGACGTCTGTGTCAAACACTCGGGGACGGGCTGGCTATTTGCCTGTACACTAACAACCTGTTTCTCGGAATTGTTCGTGCCATAGTCTAATGGTCTGTGCTGTAGGAGGAGCCATGCCATACTTAGTACCAAAGTCACACTGAGCAGTTATTACTGAAACGCACTGCGCAAAACGTAATACACAAAACGCTTTCTGTTGTCCCGAGACCATTTTTACTAGAACTAAAGTGGCTGCACACTGCTGCTACCTAGCGGGAACCATGTAAAACTCGAGACTTTGCACTTTCCAATAGAACGTTTTTTGTGCACATATCTCAAATAACAAAACAGTTATAATTTTTTTTAAATCGAATGATCCTTTTTCATACACCCTGTATTTTGACATGGAAGGACACAGGATCCTCGCACAGTCCTTACTTTATTTGGAAGCTGTTTTTCCCGAAACCTGAGCCAGAATAGACCGAAGTCTACAAAAAGGTCATGTATTACTCAAACGTTTCTTGCAAGACCGAAAGGAGATTGTACCTGTTAGTTAGAAACAGATCTGATGTTGATGCTGCAGCTAATTACAAAATATACTGAAAAATATTTAAGTTATTAATAGAAATCAAAGCAAATCATTCTGAGAAGACAGTCACATGACATAACAAAGTAAAGACAATATGGGATTTGTTGAAGGAGGAAACTGGTAGAATCAGAGATCAAGATTAACACATTATAGATAAAAGAGGACCCCAGAGGTCAAGGGGTCAAAGTGAGAAAACCATGGTTTCGAGAAAACACAAGTCAAAGTTTAACGGTTCTTGTAGGAGGGGACATGAGAATTTCGTCCTTTCGAACATTTCAGACGAATACTCGGCTCCTTAGCCTTTTATTACCAATGATAATAAATAAGTAGAACATCCGGCTTATTGTTGCTAGGTACAAAGAATGGACAGCAAGCACTTAGACCCCTTTTCCACTCGCTTACAATAGAATAAAATTATAATGCTCAGAATATATACTCAACATAACCGACATTTATTGTTATAACAGGATACAGTATTGCATCAATAGTGTACTGATTTATTTACAAAATACAAATATTCGGGTTTACCACTTATCAACATGTATCATCATCATCTGTGTCAAATACATTGTTACCCAAGTTCGTAGTGACATCATCACCATCATCAACATGAGTACTAGGTGCAAATGGTTCACCAGTCTTTGTTTCATGGGATAAACGTTTATAAAATTTGTGATGTATCGATGGCAAAATTGCGGGAGTTCCATCAGGTCTTCAAATTTTGTGTATTTTGGCTTTGGCTTCACAGCAATGGTTTGAAGACTGGAAGTTGTTTAGGCATTTTACCTGTTCGTTGTGTTTTCATTGGCAGTTTCTGGTAAGGCAGAATACCTTCAGCTGATGTTGTCTTATAAAAAAGAGTATTTGGATTTGCCTTTTCAAAATGAAATACCTGCATTCCTCTTATCCCTGGCACAGTGTTCCTAAAGTACCGGTTTAGTGGTTGAAGATCAATGACGTCTTCATCCGTCATTTTAGTAACAACAAATTTTCAACTTGCTGCTGCAGCCAGGTTCATCCAGTCTTCCGGTATATAAATGACACGTTGATTCCTCTTTCTTTTAAGTTCAATGATTCCGAAGTCCTGATCAAATTCATAGTGTGAATGTCCAGAAACGAGGAAATAGTGATCAACAGTTTCAATTTGGGTGTTCATAACAATATAATACTAAAATTTTACTATTAGATGGCTCTTGTTCTCATCTCCACAGTTGTCACTGAAGGCTGAGATGTGCTTAACAGTGTGAGGAAAACTCTGGCAAGATGCTTTCTCCTGGCAACCGCTACTTGCCTGTCCTTCACGCCACATAAACAAATGGGCAGTACCTCTGGTTAAGTTGTGAATAGTGAGGTTGTATGTCCACAACTGTCGCATACAGTAGGCTTTCGAGTTCGTCACAAGTAGTGTCGATAACATCTTTTGAAGGTCAAAGCATATTGCAACATGGTTGTCGTCCTTTAATTCCTTGCAATTCCTTTTGGCTTCTTTTCCTGCTTCTGCCTTCCTGAGATGAAATTCTTTTTCAACTTCAGTTGCCTTTTTTTTCATCAGGCATACCAAGTACAAATTTCATTTGCAACCTGTCACAAGTTACATAGGTATCGGTATGAGGCCTGTGAAGGCTTAGGTTAAATCCTGTCCTGAATATATGTCTATACAAACTTTCACTTTCAGGTTTCACTTTTTTGCCTTCGTGGCAAAAGGTTTCATACATTTTATACATCATTGCCACACTTAAATTTGAGTTATGTACTTTCGGTTTGGAGCTTTTGCTCTACTATAATGGCTTGAGTACACCGGGAATCTTCTTATATGCTCCTTGATTATTGCAATTGTGTATGCTGGAGTTTTATTTTGGGCTCCTTCCTTCCCCGTTTGTCACGTGGCGAAATGCCAGATGGATTTGATTTTTTGTTAAAGATAACGTTTCTTATCCTTTTCTTAGATATGTCAAGCGTTTTTACAGAAAAGGTTTTGCACACTCTAAAACCGTCCAGTTTATAAATACAAGATACGTCTCTGTGCGTAACAGCTGTGGTTTTCTCCCTCAACACAGACTGTGTGTCTACGGCACCATCAAGAACGATGTCTGAAGTTCCCAGCTAGATAGTTTCTAATAATAGGCCACATCGTCCATAGTTGAAAAAATGACTGTGTAGACGATGTGGCCTATTCTACACGTTATTTTAGATCTATGTGACGATGCTGTGCTGAGTATATTTATATGTTTTGACGAAGCCATTACGGTCTTATCACTTTAGGACATAGTGTAGAAAAGATCTGAGGATGGTCATTACTGACTGGAACCGGACATCGTCAAAAGAATTGATATTGTGATCAAAGACTGGAATAAAAAATATTTGACAGTGTTGGATCAGTGTTCATATACGCTACTATGTCGCAGTTGGTGAAACTGGATGATGTATTCAAGACAATAAGCTTCATAAATTGAGCAAGTCAATAACTCGGTAGTCCACCTCTGGCCCTTATGCAAGTCGTTATTCGGCTTGGCATTGATTGAGTGAGTTGTTGGATGTCCACCTGAAGGACATCGTCACAAATTCAGGCCAACTGGCGCGTTAGATCGTCAGAATCTGGAGCGCCCTGCCTGTAATGTTCCAAGCGTTCTCATTTGTGGAGAGAACAGGTGACATTGCTGGCCGAGACAGGCTTTGGCTAGCACAAAGACAAGAAGTAGAAATGTAACTGTAGGCTTCCGCGGCCTTTGTCACTGTCAATAATATTCTACTGGGCTGTTGACCGCATTGTCAGTATATAAAATCGTCCCGACGTTCCGGCCACTATTGCAAGTGGCCTTCCTCAGAGGTTGGTGCTGCGCTGACCCAGTGCCCTCTGGAAGACCATTTGCAATAGTGGGCGGAACGTCGGGACAATTTTATATACTGACAATGCGGTCAACAGCCCAGTAGAATATCATTGACAAGAAGTAGAAACTCTCGTCGCGTGTAGGTGGGCATTATCTGGCTGAAATGTAAGCCCAGGATCGCTTGCCATGAAGGACAACACAACGAGTCTTAGAACATCGTCGACGTTCCGCTGTGCTCTTTAAGGAGCTGCGGATGACAACCAAAGGGGTGCTGCTATGAAAAGAAATGGCCCCGCAGACCATCATTCCCGGTTTTTGGGCTGTATGGCGGGCGGCAGTCAGGATGATATCCCACTGCTGTCTGTGGCGTCTCGACACACGTTTATGGCTCGGTGTCTGATTCATTGGAGTGGAATTGTTTTCAGTTGTGAAACCCGCTTCGAACTGAGCCCAATGACAAGCGAGACACGTGTGGAGACTATCCAGTCATTGGTGGGATACCAACTTGACTGTCGCCGACCAAGAGGCCTGGCAACCAGCAGTGAAGGTTTGGGGCGCCACTTCATTTCGTACCAGGATCCCTTACGGCTCAGTGGTACGTCGAAGATACTCTACGCCCCGTTTTGTTATCCTCATGGCAAGATATCTTGGGCTTGCAGTTCAGGAAGATAATTCCCGCCCGCACACGGAGAGAGTTTCAACTGCTTCTTTTCGTGCTTGCCAAACCCTACCTGGGCCACCAAGGTCGACGGATGTCTGCCCAATTGAGAACGTTTTGAACATTATGGACAGGACCCTCCAACGAGCTCGGGATTTTAACTACCTAACGCTCAAATTTTCATGATATCCATCAGGAGGACATCCAATAACACTTTCAATTAATATCAGGCCGAATAACTGCTTGCATAAGTGCCAAAGTTGGAACAACGCGGTATTGTCTTGCCCAATTGCGAAGCTCTTTGTCTCGACTAAATCGTCAATTTTTTCTGAAATTGTAAACATTTGCTTTTCTCTACATTTACATCACATTCACCAATTTCCGTTCCATTCGGACAATTCAAATACAACTTACTTTTACTCATGAAAAAGGAAATAATATCTGGCCGTATCTCCCGGCGACGGGCAGTGCCGTCTCGATCACAATAGTGTTCTCTTTCCTGTTAAAACCGATACGGGTGTTTTAGTTTTGAATGGCCGGCATTTTTCGGTATTTATTTGGTCCAAGTTATAACAGCTGTTTTTTTTTTACATTTTTTTACTAATAGCCGTGCAAGAAAACCCAATTAAGAATAAATCATAGTAGTAGTGCTAAAAGTTTGCCTTTTACATAAACTTTTTTTAAAAAATGAAGTAATTTTTGTTGGAAAAATTTATATTGGTTTGAAACATCGCGTTATTATAGAAAACGGGAAAATCCACCAGTGCTATTTTAATAACAGAAACGACCAACAGCAGATCGTACAAGAATTGGCGTGAGGTACGAGTGTGCAAAACTTGTCTCCACCTGGTGTATGCTGTAGTTCCTCGCCGTCGTGGCCAGGCATCCGTTGTATTTGATTTACCTGATGTAGAATAACTTTTGAGTCAGTTTGAAGAGGCCAGGCAACTTGTCTGCATATCCTGAACTAATTATCCACAGGATAATTCTAAGAAACGGATAGACAACCCTTTGACAATTTGCTAGATTAATACTCGTATATTATTATTTATTATTATAGTTTTTATTTTCTGGCCTTCATTTGACCACTCTAGTAACTTACACAAAGGTTTATACAGGTTGCTGTTATTGAGTAATGCAATACAGTTTACAATAATTCAATAAGGAAAACATAGTGCAGCAGTTATACAGGGATTGCTATAATTTATTGTATGAAGGGTGTTTTGCTCCTCTGTCTGCCCGATACTTCTTCACCCTTTCAGATATTTTTTCGTTTCTTTGTCTGAGATCAATCTCCCTGTAGCCCTTTTGTTGATCTGTTTCTTTTTTTAAGTCCTCTACTGTCATTTGGAGTTCTCGCATATCTTCCGTAATTATGTTGACCTTACTTTTCCATAATTTTTCTATTAATCCCTTACTAATTCTGTTTTCTGGAGTTCTCATAAGATGTCCAAAAAATGAGATACGCTTCTTCCTGATAGTGTTCATTACCGGTTCTATTTTCTTGTTCACTGCTTCATTTCAAGCTATTCTCCAATGTCCATTTACTTGATATTGTTTATATATGTACATTCTAATTATTCTTCTTTATGTCTTTACTACTTTGTCAATTTCCGCTGTATTTGTTGTTCTGAAGATGGTTTCAGCTTCGCAAGTTGTTTCTGGTTGTCTAAATGTTTTATAATTTTGCATCTACGATAGGTTTTTCCTGTTGTATGTGTTTTTGATGATGTAATTCGCGTTGTTCAGTTTTTTATTCTATTTTTCCATGATGATTTCTCATTTAGAATGTAAGTTACGATTCCACCTTAATATTTAAATTTATCAACAATTATGACTTCTTGTTCCCCTATTGTAATTTTTTTTGTAACGGTAGGTCAGTTAGCATAATCTCTGTTTTTTCAAATGTTATTCTGAGGCTAATTTTCTGTGCCATTTCTTGTAGTTTTTTTACTTGTTGCCTGGTTTCCTGAACATTTTTGGCTAGGAGAGCAAGATCAGCAAGTCCCAAGCAGTCCAAAGTTACATTATTTTTAGCACTTCCAATTCTTATGTTCTCTGGGTTATCCTTGTACCATTCTCTCATTATGTATTCCAGGGCACAACTGAACAATAATGGTGACAGACAGTCACCTTGTCTTAATCCTGTATTTATAAGGAATGGCTCAGAAATTTCTCCTGTAAACTTAATCTTCGATTTTGTGTTGGTTAGAGTAAGTCCTATTACTTTAATTAGTTTTGGATGGAGTTCCTGATTCCTTAAAATTTTTAGTACTGAAGGTCTATGGAAGCAGTCATAAGCCTAATTAAACATCTACAAATGTTACTGCAAAGGGATGAGTTAGTCACAAGAAAGAAGAAGAAAATGGATTCGTCCACTGGCGTTAGGGTAAGTTAAAAATATGTTTGCACTACTACGATAGGGTAATAGCCTACTTACCTATCAATGACAGTTTAATGTAAGCACAGGATCCGTTATTTGGAGGCTGGTAGAACTTCAGGATTGCATATTTCAGTATTTCATAAGGCAGCCGTGCCGTAAATATCGTTACAAATAAAATTAAAATCATTGCATAGAAATAAACTTAGATTTGCCTTTGACGCCAAAACATTGCGTTGAATAAAAAATATCTCTCGAATGCTGGTGGTTGCACTTCTTTTAAAAATTTTCTCGATATTCTCCCGTTAGTAGCCCAAATGACAAAATATCTTCCACTCTTGTCATCCGCGTGGTTTTCAATTATGAAAACCAGTTCCGATACGGAACGATTTGGGGGGGGGGGGGGAGGGGGGTTTGTGGAGAGCGGAAGGGGGTGTGTGATGACAGCACGTTCTATAGTTCATTCATTTCTAAAATATTTTTTCAGAGGGCTGCTTGAATTCGTTCGAGCCGACTGCGCGCTGCATCCCCCCCTCTCCCTTTCGTTCTTGTAATACTATAATAACTGAAACTAGTAGTTGCACGTACAATTAAATCTGAAAATATACATGCTTTCAAGCACTATCAAATGACTAAACATGTACAATTAAAGGAAAAACATGCAGTGTCAGAATTCAACCTTTTATTGTGATCCATTTTATTTTATTTTAATACAATATACAACATGCTGGTTTTTTTCCAAATTGTCTTCCTACTTTTGGTAGCTATGTGTGCTGGGCCGTTGAGCTAGTGAATCATAGATTCGGGAGGAGAGATAGATTGAATCCACCCGCCTGCAACCTTGGAAATGATTCTCTTTGCTTTACCATTTTCAGTTTAGGCAAATGCCGGGGTTGCTCTCTTACTATGGAGCATAGCCAGTTGCTTCCTGACAGATTTCAAATCCCTTAAAGACGCAGGCCATCTGATTAAATGAAGACGGTGCGCTTGCCATGTCTCCAGAGAGTCCAGTCACTAAAAGCCTTATGATTAACAAATAATAATCCAAATTCTCCTCATTTAGGCTCGTGCATTTGTCTACTGGGACTTTCTTTAATGCTGAAAATGATCTTTCAGTTTCATTTCAAATTCAAGAGGTGACGGGTGCATAATTAAATGAGGAAATTTGGGAAAGTGTAAGTCAGAATTATTCAGGATCCTTTGCATATTCGCCAGCAAATTTTTTGTTGTATTTCTCTGTCGAACAGAGATCTCTTTATTCCAAAAGCCCTGTCGTTAGTAAACACGGCGTCTGAAAAAATTAGCGTCGTCCACGCCTGATCAGTTCCTCAGCTCAGATCCAAACTGAAAGAAGATAAGTGTAAAATGACGCTGGAGGGTGAAGGGACACTGGAGCATGAGTGCTTCTTAATGTTTTGCCAAAATACAGCACTCCCAAATAATGAGATTATATCTCCACTTGTTGAAAACCCCGAAATCATTGTCGAATGAAATGGCTCATCGCTGTTTAATGAAATTTTCAGAATAAATGAAAAAAGTAAGTCTTCTTAAGGTCCTCTTTAACAAACCGGTCCTCGCTTCCCCCTCCCCCTTTTGAGAAAATCCTAGCACCGTCCTTGATTACAAATGGTTAGCATTTCAGTGTCTGGTTAGAAGCTACATTTAGCGTGCTCCAGGAACAACGACGTGGATGCGATAGTTTTCTGCTTGCTATTGGAGAGTCCCCTTGCCTCTCATCATTGGAGTGCTAGGTTTCCGTGAGTCCCCTTGCATTTCACCGTTGGGGTCCTTGAATCTGGTGAGTCGGTGGCAGTTGTGCTGATACTGTCACTTGGTGGACATTTTACCGTTACAATGGTTGTGGTTTGTATTCCGCCGGCATCCACGTGATGGTCAGCGTGAGGGGTACAGCGGTTGGCTGGAAACACATACCGAAATCGATTTCCCCGATGGCAGGGTTCGCGGGCGGCCTTCGGAATCGAGCATTCCAATGGTTTGGCGATTCACCAGAATTAGGAAAAGAAAACTACTTTACCATACAAGTAGCTTATTTGCCAGAAATGCCAATGTCTAGTCATATTATTTGTACTGTACGATCACATTTGCAACACCAAAATAACGTTTGAAAATCAACAAATGGTTCAAATGGCTCTGAGCACTATGGAACTTAACAGCTGAGGTCATCAGTCCCCTAGAACTACTTAGACCTAACCAACCTAAGGACATCACACACATCGATGTCCGAGGCAGGATTCAAACCTGCGACTGTAGTGGTCGCGCAGTTCCACACTGAAGCGCCTAGAACCTTTCGGCCACAACGGCCGGCGAAAATCAACATCAATCATCAGAACACAGAGGTCTACATTTACATCGCAAATAAAACGTAGAATGAAATGTGTCGGTTCTTAATGGCAAAAAGAGGGGCGTTTAACATCTGTTGACTATAGCCTCACCTAAACCGAATGGAAAACAATGGTTTGAGTAAATGGTGCGTATTGTTTGGCATAGAATCTGAATATACAATAAAAATCAGGCGGTTCCCATTTGAAAACACCACCCACCGACCCGGCAGGAGGGGTAGTTAGGAAGTAGCCAATTGTAGCCAGTTACAGCTTTCATCTAGAACATTTTCTTCCTACAATGTGTCGTTTTCGAGATATTTAGTTGTCTCCAGTTCAAACGAACACCTTGTACATCCAATGTCACACCAAGAATCCTTCCTATTTTCTTGGCCGCAAGTCTACATGCAGTTTACATCCGAATCAAAATTTTTGCGTCATTTTCGTCTCAGGCATTTACGTAGCTAAACTGTATTTGCTTCATAGATTTTTTACTACGTTCCTGGGCAAAAACTGGTTTCGGGTGATCAAGAAAAATAGTATACCCGTAAACAGAACGCAGATGGCACTACTGCTACAAAATTTGTGGGGTTCGCTGAAATATTAAGGTTTTGCGTATCCGGTCGTGTAGTGAACATCAGGGTGTTCTGACGTTTGTTGTATGTCGTCTTCACGATACTGCAGTACGAATGTTCTTCAGTGTAAATAAAGAAAGAAATGAACGTGACAGTGTGACAGGAAGTGTCACATCCTGGCAGTTCCTGGGGTTTGCTGGCAGCCGCGAGTGTGGAGTGCCACGGGGAACAGACACCCGTGCGAGACATTCCTCACTGCTCTTACTGGGCAGGTGGCACGGAGATTACGACGTCGCGCCCCGTGTTGTAGGTGCGCGGTCACCTCGCGCAGGTGTTAATGAAGTCGCTGCCCTCCGCTCTAATTGCGGCCAGCTGCAGCTGCAGCTGCAGAGGCCATTAGCCGCCTCTCCCCTCTCCCGACACTTTCCTCCCCCTCCCGCGCCCAGCCGTCCCTCTCGACTGTCTACTCGTGACAGACGCGAAGGGAGGAACCGATCCGAACGGAGAGAGGGGGGAAGCGGAGGAGATCCCGGACGCTGCCGAACGCGCAGCCGCCAGCTGATACGGAGCCGAGGGCGCGAGCGCCGCCGCGAACAAAAGAGGCATTTTGCGGGCCTTTTTGAAGTGTTCTTTTCCCGCGGTCCGCCGGCGCGACCTCCTCCTGCGCCGCAAACAAAGACATCAAACGGCCGCTCTCCCGGTGGCGGGTGCGTGCGCCGCGGACATCAAAGGCGCCGCCGGGCCGGCACACACAATCAGCGGCCACTTACGACGCGCCGCGAGACACGCGGGGGCGGCGCCACGGGGCAGCGCGCGGCATCAAAGCGCGTCGTCTGCCACCGGCTACTCCACTACTCGCAGTGAACAACCAGTGCTCCTCATTTATCTGTCCGCTCAGTTCTAAACTAATCGGCATCATTCTCGACACGTGCAGTCCCACTATCAATAGGAGAAAATAGTTGCTGGATGTACTGTCATGTGATTGACACAGTTTTACCCACGACAACTATCCGGAAAGTAAAGTCCGATCAGTCGCGAAATGGAAACCACAATGAAAATCAGTGACTGCTCGCGAGTACACATTGTGGATGATCACTAACTTTTATACACTACTGGCCATTACAATTGCTACACCACGAAGATGACGTGCTACAGACGCGAAATTTAACCGACAGGAAGAATATGCTGTGATATGCAAATGATTAGCTTTTCAGAGCATTCGCACAAGGTTGGCGCCGGTGGCGACACCTACAACGTGCTGACATGAGGAAAGTTTGCAACCGATTTCTCATACACAAACAGCAGTTGACCGGCGTTGCCTGGTGAAACGTTGTTGTGATGCCTCGTGTAAGTAGGAGAAATGCGTACCATTACGTTTCCGACTTTGATAAAGGTCGGATTGTAGCCTATCGCGATTGCGGTTTATCATATCGCGACATTGCTGCTCGCGTTGGTCGAGATCCAATGACTGTTAGCAGAATATGGAATCGGTGGGTTCAGGAGGGTAATACGGAACGCCGTGCTGGATCCCAACGGCCTCGTATCACTAGCAGTCGAGATAACAGGCATCTTATCCGCATGGCTGTAACGGATCTTGCAGCCACGACTCGATCCCTGAGCCAACAGATGGGGACGTTTGAAAGACAACAACCGTCTGCACGAACAGTGCGACGACGTTTGCAGCAGCACGGACTATCAGCTCGGAGACCGTGGCTGCGGTTACCCTTGACGCTGCATCAGAGACAGGAGCGCCTACGATGGTGTACTCAACGACGAACCTGGGTGCACGAATGGCAAAACGTCATTTTTGCGGATGAATCCAGGTTCTGTTTACAGCAACATGATGGTCGCAGCCGTGTTTGGCGACATCGCGGTGAACGCACATTGGAAGCGTGTATTCGTCTTCGCCATACTGGCGTATCACCCGGCGTGATGGTGTGGGGTGCCATTGGTTACACTTCTCGGTCACCTCTTGTTCGCATTGACGGCACTTTGAACAGTGGGCGTTACATTTCAGATGTGTTACATGCAATCCGTGGCTCTACCCTTCATTCGATTCCTGCGAAACCCTACGTTTCAGCAGCATAATGCTCGACCGCATGTTGCAGGTCCTGACGGGCCTTTCTGGGTACAGAAAATGTGCGACTGCTGCCCTGGCCAGCACATTCTCCAGATCTCGCACCAACTGAAAACGTCTGGTCAATGGTGGCAGAGCAACTGGCTCGTCGCAATACGCCAGTCACTACTCTTGATGAACTGTGGTATCGTGTTGAAGCTGCATGGGCAGCTGTACCTGTACACGCCATGCAAGCTCTGTTTGACTCAATGTCCAGGGGTATCAAGGCTGTTACTACGGCCAGAGGTGGTTGTTCTGGGTACTGATTTCTCAGGATCTATGCACCCAAATTGAGTGAAAATGTAATCACATGTCAGTTCTAGTATAATATATTTGTCCAATGAATACCCATTTATCATCTGCATTTCTTCTTGGTGTAGCAATTTTAATGGCCAGTAGTGTATTCAGTTAAACATAAAATTGTGAAATTAATAGCATAGTCGTTAGATGAACACACCGCCATTTGACTGTATTGTTGTTTGTTTAATTACCCAAGTTTCGGCCTTTTATGGCATCTTCAAGTGATTCAGTTTATGTCATTAACATATATTACAGGATATCAATCTCAAAACTGGCCGTAAATTAAGAAAAATATTCGCTCCCCACGACATGCCAGATGTAAAATCATCATCTTGTAAAAAGATCGCTAAATAATAGTGGGAGCGATGAATTGTGGAAAGCCTGCAGCAAAATTTGAGTTACGTCATACGCAACGAAACCCAGACTCAAAGCCACCAAGTTTACAGGAGATTAACGAGATAGTTCAGTCTGAAAACTAACAAAGCATCAGCAGAAGACCAAATGACCGCAGAATTGTGGAAAAATGTAGGAGAAAATCTTATTGCAAAACTCAAAGAAATTGTAGGTGAAATCTGGAAAACGGAAAAAATCTCCACAGATTGGAAGACAGCAATCATACATCCTCTGTACAAAAAAGGAAGTAAAAAAGACCCCAACAACTATCGTGGAATCTCTTTATTGTCAATAACATGCAAAATTCTGTCTAAAGCTCTACTAAACCGAGCAGAACGTCAGCGGGATTCAAAACTAGTCGAATACCAAGGTGGATTCAGAAAAGGTCTATCATGCGTAGAACAAATCCTTAACTTGAAAAATTCGTTGAAACATTTGGATGGTACTTCAGACAAAAGTTATGTCATCACGTTTGTCGACTTTAAAAAAGCATATGACAGTAGAGACCGAGAATACCTTTTTGAAGTGTTAGCAGAATGTGGACTAGATCAAAAAACAACAAACATCATAAAAGAAACACTCACGAAGACCAAATCCAAAGTAAAATTCATGGGAGAATTAGGCAAAGAATTTGAAATAGACACAGGAGTACATCTACATCTACATCTACATCTACATTGATACTCCGCAAGCCACCCAACGGTGTGTGGCGGAGGGCACTTTACGTGCCACTGTCATTACCTCCCTTTCCTGTTCCAGTCGCGTATGGTTCGCGGGAAGAACGACTGTCTGAAAGCCTCCGTGCGCGCTCTAATCTCTCTAATTTTACATTCGTGATCTCCTCGGGAGGTATAAGTAGGGGGAAGCAATATATTCGATACCTCATCCAGAAACGCACCCTCTCGAAACCTAGCGAGCAAGTTACACCGCGATGCAGAGCGCCTCTCTTGCAGAGTCTGCCACTTGAGTTTCTTAAACATCTCCGTAACGCTATCACGGTTACCAAATAACCCGGTAACGAAACGCGCCGCTCTTCTTTGGATCTTCTCTATCTCTTCCGTCAACCCGACCTGGTACGGATCCCACACTGATGAGCAATACTCAAGTATAGGTCGAACGAGTGTTTTGTAAGCCACCTCCTTTGTTGATAGACTACATTTTCTAAGCACTCTCCCAATGAATCTCAACCTGGTACCCGCCTTACCAACAATTAATTTTATATGATCATTCCACTTCAAATCATTCCGCACGCATACTCCCAGATATTTTACAGACGTAACTGCTACCAGTGTTTGTTCCGCTATCATATAATCATACAATAAAGGATCCTTCTTTCTATGTATTCGCAATACATTACATTTGTCTATGTTAAGGGTCAGTTGCCACTCCCTGCACCAAGTGCCTATCCGCTGCAGATCTTCCTGCATTTCGCTACAATTTTCTAATGCTGCAACTTCTCTGTATACTACAGCATCATCCGCGAAAAGCCGCATGGAACTTCCGACACTATCTACTAAGTCATTTATATATATTGTGAAAAGCAATGGTCCCATAACACTCCCCTGTGGCACGCCAGAGGTTACTTTAACGTCTGTAGACGTCTCTCCATTGATAACAACATGCTGTGTTCTGTTTGCTAAAAACTCTTCAATCCAGCCACACAACTTTGTTTATCAGGCGACAGTGCGGAACTGTATCGAACGCCTTCCGGAAGTCAAGAAAAATAGCATCTACCTGGGAGCCTGTATCTAATATTTTCTGGGTCTCATGAACAAATAAGGCGAGTTGGGTCTCACACGATCGCTGTTTCCGGAATCCATGTTGATTCCTACATAGTAGATTCTGGGTTTCCAGAAATGACATGATACGCGAGCAAAAAACATGTTCTAAACTTCTACAAGAGATCGACGTAAGAGATATAGGTCTATAGTTTTGCGCATCTGCTCGACGACCCTTCTTGAAGACTGGGACTATCTGTGCTCTTTTCCAATCATTTGGAACCCTCCGTTCCTCTAGAGACTTGCGTACACGGCTGTTAGAAGGGGGGCAAGTTCTTTCGCGTACTCTGTGTAGAATCGAATTGGAATCCCGTCAGGTCCAGTGGACTTTCCTCTATTGAGTGATTCCAGTTGCTTTTCTATTCCTTGGACACTTATTTCGATGTCAGCCATTTTTTCGTTTGTGCGAGGATTTAGAGAAGGAACTGCAGTGCGGTCTTCCTCTGTGAAACAGCTTTGGAAAAAGGTGTTTAGTATTTCAGCTTTACGCGTGTCATCCTCTGTTTCAATGCCATCATCATCCCGTAGTGTCTGCATATGCTGTTTGGAGCCACTTACTGATTTAACGTAAGACCAGAACTTCCTAGGATTTTCTGTCAAGTTGGTACATAGAATTTTACTTTCGAATTCAATGAACGCTTCACGCATAGCCCTCCTTACGCTAACTTTGACATCGTTTAGCTTCTGTTTGTCTGAGAGGTTTTGGCTGCGTTTAAACTTGGAGTGGAGCTCTCTTTGCTTTCGCAGTAGTTTCCTAACTTTGTTGTTGTACCACGGTGGGTTTTTCCCGTCCCTCACAGTTTTACTCGGCACGTACCTGTCTAAAACGCATTTTACGATTGCCTTGAACTTTTTCCATAAACACTCAACATTGTCAGTGTCGGAACAGAAATTTTCGTTTTGATCTGTTAGGTAGTCTGAAATCTGCCTTCTATTACTCTTGCTAAACAGATAAACCTTCCTCCCTTTTTTTATATTCCTATTAACTTCCATATTCAGGGATGCTGCAACGGCCTTATAAATAAAAATGGAAATGTCGTGTGGCTAGGGCCTCCCGTCGGGTAGACCGGTCGCCTGGTGCAGGTCTTTCGATTTGACGCCACTTCGGCGACCTGCACGTCGATGGGGATGAAATGATGATGATCACTGATTCCCTGTTCTGTACATACAGAGTCGAAAAGTTCGGGTCTGTTTGTTATCAGTAGGTCCAAGATGTTTTCTCCACGAGTCGGTTCTCTGTTTAATTGCTCGAGGTAATTTTCGGATAGTGCACTCAGTATAATGTCACTCGATGCTCTGTCCCTACCACCCGTCCTAAACATCTGAGTGTCCCAGTCTATATCTGGTAAATTGAAATCTCCACCTAAGACTATAACATGCTGAGAAAATTTATGTGAAATGTATTCCAAATTTTCTCTCAGTTGCTCTGCCACTAATGCTGCTGAGTCGGGAGGTCGGTAAAAGGAGCCAATTATTAACCTAGTTCGGTTGTTTAGTGTAACCTCCACCCATAATAATTCACAGGAACTATCCACTTCTACTTCACTACAGGATAAACTACTACTAACAGCGACGAACACTCCACCACCGGTTGCATGCAATCTATCCTTTCTAAACACCGTCTGTACCTTTGTAAAAATTTCGGCAGAATTTATCTCTGGCTTAAGCCAGCTTTCTGTACCTATAACGATTTCAGCTTCGGTGCTTTCTATCAGCGCTTGAAGTTCCGGTACTTTACCAACGCAGCTTCGACAGTTGACAATTACAATACCGATTGCTGCTTGGTCCCCGCATGTCCTGACTTTGGCCCGCACCCGTTGAGGCTGTTGCCCTTTCTGTACTTGCCCAAGGCCATCTAACCTAAAAAACCGCCCAGCCCACGCCACACAACCCCTGCTACCCGTGTAGCCGCTTGTTGCGTGTAGTGGACTCCTGACCTATCCAGCGGAACCCGGAACCCCACCACCCTATGGCGGAAGTCGAGGAATCTGCAGCCCACATGGTCGCAGAACCGTCTCAGCCTCTGATTCAGACCCTCCACTCGGCTCTGTACCAAAGGTCCGCAGTCAGTCCTGTCGACGATGCTGCAGATGGTGAGCTCTGCTTTCATCCCGCTAGCGAGACTGGCAGTCTTCACTAAATCAGATAGCCGCCGGAAGCCAGAGAGGATTTCCTCCGATCCATAGCGACACACATCATTGGTGCCGACATGAGCGACCACCTGCAGATGGGTGCACCCTGTACCCTTCATGGCATCCGGAAGGACCCTTTCCACATCTGGAATGACTCCCCCCGGTATGCACACGGAGTGCACATTGGTTTTCTTCCCCTCTCTTGCTGCCATTTCCCTAAGGGGCCCCATTACGCGCCTGACGTTGGAGCTCCCAACTACCAGTAAGCCCACCCTCTGCAACTGCCCGGATCTTGCAGACTGAGGGATGGACTGTCCCCAGTGCTCTTCAGTTGTGCTCTTGAAAAAGTTGTTCGAGAATGCTTTACTTCTGCCGGTACCTCGTCTCCTACCTTTGTGGTAGAGCACTTGCTCGCCAAAGGAAAAGGTCCCGAGTTCGAGTCTCGGTCCGGCACACAGTGTTAATCTGCCAGGAAGTATCATATCAACGCACACTCCGCTGCAGAGTGAAAATCTCATTCTGTGTAGCATTTGTTGACGTCATGGCACTGATCGCCAAAGACATTACCGATGCACAGAAACAGCTAGAATTATTACAAGAGCAGGCAGCAAAAATAGGATTAGAAATTTCGTTTGAAAAAAAAAAATTATGGCTGACATCAAAGATGCACCTTCTGGTCTCAAAATTGGTAATAACTACATCTCTCGAGTGAAAGAATTTAAATATTTAGGTGAATGGATTGCAGAATATTGCAATGAAAACAAATCTGTCACATCAAGAGTCCAGAAAATGGAGTTTCAGTTAACAAAAAACGTTTACAACAAAAAGAGTCTCTCGTGGAACTGCAAAATACGACACCACACAACAGTAATTAAACCTGAAGCTCTTTATGCATCTGAGACACTAAATCTTGAACACAGAACACTAAAAGGGCAATTAGAAGTGAAAGAACGTAAATCAATGAGGAAAATCCTAGGACCAAGAATTAAAGATGGTGTGCACTATCGAAAACCCAGTGCAGAAATATATAAAAATATCTCCAAAACAATAGACACAATGCGCATGAGAAGAATCCGATTCATGTGACATTTAGAAAGAATGGACCCAAACTGGTTAACGCAAAAAAATCCATTCATTTTCAAAGATCAAAACTACAAGGCCGAATTGGTACAAACAGACGGAAAAAGACCTGAGAGAATTAGGGTTTCCAAATCTACATGACAGAAATGAAATCAGAAAAATCACACACGAGGTTTTGGGGAAGAAGAGAGAAAAACCGATATACGTGGTCTGTGCAACGAAAACTAGCCCATTCGTCGCGTATGAAGAAATACCGGGCGAAAAGGAAGGCCAACAAATGTTGATTACGCGTGGTCCTAAGCGGTCCATCCGCGAAGAACAAGAAGAAGAAGTGGGAGCACGTCATATTTATTAAAAACAAGTTTACTTTGGTATATAAAAGATGAACACATGTACTTGAGTCGTAATGATCGCACCGTCATAAGGAAAAAAAGGCTGGCTTGAGCCGATTTATGGAAATGATATGTAGATGCGTCTTCAAGGCAGTTCATACACCATAAGCCCAACCATACCGATTTATACATGGATACGTCCAATTGTTGGTATCCTTCACAAACTGTGAGTGCTCCATACTTATAATTTAAATTCATGGAGCCCATGTAAGGTCTGATGGCGACAGCCTACAGGACGAATTGAAATACCTAGAAGAATTATTCAGTAAAAATGGGTGTACAAAACATCAGCTTAAGAGAGGTCTACAAACGAAAACATCAGAACAATCAAAGGAAGAGGAAGAGGAAAGATATGCAAAGACTATGGCCCTTTTACCGTATGTGGGAAATGTTTCTCTAAAAATTATTGGAGTAATGATGAGGCATGGTGTGAATCAAATCTTCCACCCAACGACCAAGACTGCGCCCCTTTCAGGATCTGTCAAAGATGATCTGCTTTCACGAAAGGGAGGCTCTTGTCAGTGTGGTAAACGTTATCTAGGACAAGCAACATGCAGTGGACAAGAACACTGTATTGTGTGCGACACCCCCCCCCCCCCCCCCCTTTCCTATAGCCCAATAAATTTGCAGTGACTGGAGGACATTGCATTTTCATTGGCCATTCCATTGATTACAGGAAAGTCATGGAACTGGCTACAGCTTCGATTTTTTAGGATTCGGTGGTCAAGGAGGAGGAGGAGGAGGAGATTAGTGTTTAACGTCCCGTCGACAACGAGGTCATTAGAGACGGAGCGCAAGCTCGGATGAGGGAAGAACGGGGAAGGAAATCGGCCGTGCCCTTTCAAAGGAACCATCCCGGCATTGGCCTGAAGCGATTTAGGGAAATCACGGAAAACCTAAATCAGGATGGCCGGAGACGGGATTGAACCGTCGTCCTCCCGAATGCGAGTCCAGTGTGCGAACCACTGCGCCACCTCGCTCGGTATGGTCAAGGAAACTGTCGATACACAATTTGCAGCCAACCTTCTCAACTGAGATGAGTGTTTCCAGCTCGAAATTTACGGAAACCACTCATTTTACACCTGCGCTTTCAGTGGAATCGTTTTTTTTTTTTTTTTTTTTTTTTTTTTTTTTTTTTTTTTTTTTTTCATAGTCATCGCTGCCTCAAGTCACAACGAAGGACACCAACGAAGACAAGGTTGACTCTTGACTGAATGACAGGTTGCATTTCCCTTGTGTTTCCATTGATTTACCGTTAAGTTCAGCAACTCGACGAGCCAAGTTACCCTGGAGATGTGTACTGTGTGCCAGTGCAGATATGATAGTCAGTTTCGCCGTGCCTTTTTTTTTTAATAACGTCATGTTTACGTGAATGGTAGGCCGTCACGTGTTCTTGAACAGGTGTTAAGGATGATGATGTGGATTAGTGAATAAAAAGTATTTATGACGAACACCAACAGGGCTATGAACGCGGGACTTCCGACTGCTGCAGGGATCTGCATCAGCTGGACTACCGAGAGGCAGATCACTTCTCAAAGGATTCAGATACTGAATTAAGAACTGTGCGCAACAGATCTGACGACAGATAATGGGTGCCCCCGTAATTGAATCTTGGGTGTTGGGCTTGGCAAAAACCGTTAAAGGTATAGTGCTAGGAAAAAGAGATTCACAAACTACTGAATCACAATCTTGGCTCAAGTGAATCTAAGGTTATTACAATCATTCTCAGTGTGCACACGTCATAAGTAACATTAACATGAATCTTAATAGGGCACACGAAAAAAAGTCGCAACATCAAAAAATAACTAATGTACAGGAATGAAATTTCAGGAATACATTTTTTAACTGATTAGCAGTGCAAGATCACAGGTAATGTAAGCGCGAGATAAGCCATTGAAAATGTTAAATGTTGGTACGTTAATAACCGTTATAACGGCCAGAATGTTGAACACAAGCACCCAGATGAACATGCAATGCGTTGTAAGGTGCCGGATGCCAGTTTGTGGGATGGAGTTCCATGCCTGTAAGATTTGGTTGCTCAGCATAGGGACCGTTAATGCTGGTTCTGGATGACGCTGGAATTGCTCTCTGATGATGTCCCATATGTGCTCGATTGGAGACAGACCTGGTGATTGAGCAGGCCAAGGCAACACGTAGACATTCTATAGGCCAAGTTAGGTTACAACATGCTTGTATGTGGGCTACCGTTATCCTGTTGGAAAATAGCCCCGGGAATGCTGTTTATGAAAGGCAGCATAACAGATCGAATCATCAGATTGATGCACAAATCTGCAGTCAGGGTGTGTGGGACAACTACGAGAGTTTTCCTGCTGTTATACGAAATGGCAGCGCAGATCATAGCTCCAGATGTATTGTAAGTAAGCTGTTTAGGTTTTTATGTTGGTAACGCCACGTAGCGCTCTGTATGAAAATCACTGACTTTGCTGTGTGCAGTCTGTGGCTGGTTGGCATTGCTGGAATATTCGCCATTGTAGTGTTGGTCAGTTGGATGGGAACAGCGCGTAGCGTTGCGCAGTTGGAGGTGAGCCGCTAGCAGTTGTGGATGTGGGGAGAGATATGGCGGAGTTTTGAGCGGACGATCTGGACGTGTTGTAAGTAGGCTGTTTAGGTTTTTTTTTTATTGGTAACGCCACGTAGCGCTCTGTATGAAAATCACTGGCTGTGATGTGTGCACTCTGTGGTTGGTTTGCATTGTTGTTGGCTATTGTAGTGTTGGGCAGCTGGATGTTAACAGCGCGTAGCCTTGCGCAGTTGGAGGTGAGCCGCCAGCAGTTGTGGATGTGGGAAGAGAGATGGCAGAATTTTGAAAGCGGACGATCTGGACGTGTGTCCATCAGAAAGAGTAAATTTGTAATATTGGATACCATGAACTGATATATACACTCCTGGAAATGGAAAAAAGAACACATTGACACCGGTGTGTCAGACCCACCATACTTGCTCCGGACACTGCGAGAGGGCTGTACAAGCAATGATCACACGCACGGCACAGCGGACACACCAGGAACCGCGGTGTTGGCCGTCGAATGGCGCTAGCTGCGCAGCATTTGTGCACCGCCGCCGTCAGTGTCAGCCAGTTTGCCGTGGCATATGGAGCTCCATCGCAGTCTTTAACACTGGTAGCATGCCGCGACAGCGTGGACGTGAACCGTATGTACAGTTGACGGACTCTGAGCGAGGGCGTATAGTGGGCATGCGGGAGGCCGGGTGGACGTACCGCCGAATTGTTCAACACGTGGGGCGTGAGGTCTCCACAGTACATCGATGTTGTCGCCAGTGGTCGGCGGAAGGTGCACGTGCCCGTCGACCTGGGACCGGACCGCAGCGACGCACGGATGCACGCCAAGACCGTAGGATCCTACGCAGTGCCGTAGGGGACCACACCGCCACTTCCCAGCAAATTAGGGACACTGTTGCTCCTGGGGTATCGGCGAGGACCATTCGCAACCGTCTCCATGAAGCTGGGCTACGGTCCCGCACACCGTTAGGCCGTCTTCCGCTCACGCCCCAACATCGTGCAGCCCGCCTCCAGTGGTGTTGCGACAGGCGTGAATGGAGGGACGAATCGAGACGTGTCGTCTTCAGCGATGAGAGTCGCTTCTGCCTTGGTGCCAATGATGGTCGTATGCGTGTTTGGCGCCATGCAGGTGAGCGCCACAATCAGGACTGCATACGACCGAGGCACACAGGGCCAACACCCGGCATCATGGTGTGGGGAGCGATCTCCTACACTGGCCGTACACCACTGGTGATCGTCGAGGGGACACTGAATAGTGCACGGTACATCCAAACCGTCATCGAACCCATCGTTCTACCATTCCTAGACCGGCAAGGGAACTTGCTGTTCCAACAGGACAATGCACGTCCGCATGTATCCCGTGCCACCCAACGTGCTCTAGAAGGTGTAAGTCAACTACCCTGGCCAGCAAGATCTCCGGATCTGTCCCCCATTGAGCATGTTTGGGACTGGATGAAGCGTCGTCTCACGCGGTCTGCACGTCCAGCACGAACGCTGGTCCAACTGAGGCGCCAGGTGG
This sequence comes from Schistocerca americana, assembly GCF_021461395.2. Lineage (NCBI taxonomy): Eukaryota > Metazoa > Arthropoda > Insecta > Orthoptera > Acrididae > Schistocerca > Schistocerca americana. The sequence continues at coordinate 129,986,483 of NC_060123.1, read as the reverse complement.
AAATGGCATGGCAAGCCGTTCCACAGGACTACATCCAGCATCTCTACGATCGTCTCCATGGGAGAATAGCAGCCTGCATTGCTGCGAAAGGTGGATATACACTGTACTAGTGCCGACATTGTGCATGCTCTGTTGCCTGTGTCTATGTGCCTGTGGTTCTGTCAGTGTGATCATGTGATGTATCTGACCCCAGGAATGTGTCAATAAAGTTTCCCCTTCCTGGGACAATGAATTCACGGTGTTCTTATTTCAATTTCCAGGAGTGTATATGATGACTTTTGAACACTACTAAGGAAAATACATTGTTTATTCTCTATCAAAATCTTTCATTTTCTAACTACGCCTATCAGTAGTTAGTGCCTTCAGTAATTAGAATCTTTTATTTAGCTGGCAGTAATGGGACACACTGTATTTCAGTGGTTCGTGTAACGAAGATTTTGTGAGATAAGTGATTCATGAAAGGTATAGGTTGTTGTGAGTCACGGCCATTCTTTTGTAGGGATTATTGAAAGTCAGATTGCGTTGCTCTAAAAGTATTGTGTGTCAGTTTAGTGATGATCAGAATAAGTAAAGAGAGAAATGTCTGAGTACATTTAGTTTTGCTCAGCCGTTCGAAAATCAAATAACGTAGAAGTTTACCAGCACAATCATTCTAAATTTTTCAAACGGGACGTTTCAGTATCTAGCACGAAGGCAGGCTGGGTGCAGGCACTCTACTGGTCCGCTTCTGACTGATGTCTCAAATGGTGACGGTTTGGGGTCAGTGGAATGCACGCTACAGAGCGTCTGGCTCTGACCTCTCCGCGTAACATTCTGTCATTGTGGCGCCAAGTGCTGTTCAAACTGCTGCTGCACATGCAGTACATTGTTCCAGAGCAGTACGCCGAACGCGGTGTGAGGCGTGCCTTCTTTACTGGCGCCCATAAAGGCGGCGCGAATCAACTAGCATTTTTGGTAGATGAACGCTGGCTCAGAGAGTGTTTTTTTTTTTTTTCTCTTTGAAATCTCATTTTGTCGTTCGTTGTATCTGCTCGGGGCGGACGTCGGAAGACACCCGTTTCAGTTCGTCGCTAATCTATTTACTCAGTTTTTTTATTACAGAGGGCAACGAACCCCCTGACCGAACACGCTGAGTTACCGTGCCGGCTAAACAGGCCAGCAGTGGGTTGTGAGGTGAGAACGGGCAGGAGCGGCGCAGCGTAATGGTGGGTATCACGCGTATCACAGGGCATTCGCGCGCAACGGCTCCTTCGGCCAGTTCTGCTTGTGCCGAGACCGGCTTGTCACTCCTTTGGGTAGTGGAAATCTTACTGCTATATCGACGGTGCTCTCCTACGGCCTTCAGAGGATTTACACTTCCCTGTTTATCCATGCTGTGAGGAGCTGGGCGCTTGCAGTTTTGCCCACATCGTATCCGCGTATGCAGGGACCATTACTGAAAAATTTTGCGGTCTGTATTGCGCGCGCTCTAATATCTGCGTTTCTACTGCTGGTGCCTTAAGGAACACTGGAAAATTTTAATTCATTGCGATTAATCTTTTTTCGGAACCGTGTTGTACCGTTGCATTAATTTCATTGGTGGAAATTTTGGATGTAAAACAGTGTCCCTGCGTTGGCGATAAAGTGTACCACAGAGACACTCACTTGCTGTGGATTCCCAGGGCCATAAGCCGTGCAGAACTTTCAAATTAAGTGCTTTACTAGTGAAACTTAACTTTCGCCTTATGCAAATATCAGTTTGTTGTTTTAGTGTTTAATCAAGTTCTTTGCTAAATTTTATTAGCTTCTTCATGAGCCGTGTCGCATAATTCCTGTTCACTGAGTTTGAAATTTTATTTAACGTATTTTAGGGTTCGTAAACTTACTTTTCAATTATTTTAAGGGGAATTTCCTATATTAATATGTGTTCAAAAATGGCTCTGAGCACCATGCGACTTAACTTCTGAGGTCATCAGTCGCCTAGAACTTAGAACTAATTAAACCTAACTGACCTAAGGACATCACACACATCCATGCCCGAGGCAGGATTCGAACCATTGACCGCAGCGGTCGCTCGGTTCCAGACTGCAGCGCCTAGAACCGCACGGCCACTCCGGCCGGCTATTAATATGTGTGTTTTGAAATTAGTTTCTAGATGGTTGTGAATCCTGAGACTGATTGAAGGAAACACTGTTTGTAACGCCTAGCCACTAATTATTCCCTTGGAGGGGTAAGCTTGATAATTTTCTGCGCTGTTTGTTTGATTCAAGTAGGCATGCAATTTTGATGTAAAGGTTACCTAAATTGTTTGGGGAAATGTTAATTATTATATTTTTATACTCCGTTACCAGTGATTTAAGATCTATTACCTTTAGGCAATTTCTTTGCGAGTAATATTCGCTACCTTATTTTGTGATGGGCTTTATTGGACTTGTAACCGTGATCTCTAAAGAAGGTGGCGATTGTTCTTCGTGTAATTTGTATTTCTGAAGCCTATATCTCAGCTATGAGCGTTCGTTACATCTCACCTATGGGCGTTTGTTAGCAGTATCGCCCCTAAGGCTTGTGCAGTTGTTACAGTGCCACTGTTCACCTTGGCGGCTTGCCTTCTTTAAGTTAAGTTTCACCTTTCCCTTCTTAACGCTCTAAGGTGCTTGCTTCGAAATATTCTGCCGAAAGGGCTACATGTGAGCGATGTTGCAAGTTAATTTTGAGGTAGTGAAACTTGCCCTTTGCATGTAAAGAATGACAGTGCAGGAAAATCTCTTACATCATATGATTTTCAAGCAGCTGAGCAAAACTGAACGTACTCAGACAGTTCTCTTTTTACTTATTCTGATCATCACTAAACTAACACACAATATTTTTAGCGCAACGCAATCTGACTTTCAATAATCCCCACAAAAGAATGGCCCTGACTAACAATAACCTATACCTTTCACGAATCACTTACCTCACAAAAATCTTCGTTACTCGAACTACTGCAATACAGTGAGCGCCAATACTGCCAGATTCTAACTACTGAAGGCACTAACTACTGATAGGCATAGTTAGAAAATGAAAGATTTTGATAGGGAACAAACAATGTATTTACCTTAATAGTGTTCAAAAGGCGTAATATGTATATCAGTTCATGACATCCAGTCTTACATATTTCCTTTTTCTGACGGACACACATCCAGATCGTCCGCTCTCAAAATTCTGCCATCTCTCTCCATCCACCAATGCTGGTGGCTCACCTCCAACTGCCCAACGCTACGCGCTGTTCACAGTCAACTGCCCAGCACTACACAAGCGAATAATCCAACAATGAGTCCAACCAGTCACACACTCCACACAACGCAGTCAGCGATTTTCAAACAGAGCGCTACGTGGGCGTTACCAACATAAAAACCTAAACAGCCTACTTACAGTAGTTCCTTTGCCTGCTCAAACATTTGCATATATACTTAGCGAGCGGAGGAAAAATTTAATGTAATTTCCTTTCTGATTGCCACCTCCTTAGATTTCTATTTATAATTATAACTGACTATTCTTTGTTTCAGCTTAATTTGCCATTGTAACCATCCTATGGATGTAAGAATACTTCCAGTTCTGATATGCTTGGGTGTTTATTCTAAATTACCAGTCCTTAATTTAACAGTTGTGACTGTTTAAAAAGATTGTTCAAGAGTTATCTTTTACTTACTTATTGTTTAAGAGATGTATTGTTGTTATTTATTCTTTGATTTGTTGCTGGCATTAATTCCTTGGGGTAGCAAGAACTGAAGGTTTAGTCACGTCAATCTGTGGTTAAAATTTAGGACTTTTTTCATTTAACTGCCTCATATGTTCGGAAATATTTGGTAATTATTGTAAAAAAATATGGGTCAAATGGCTCTGAGCACTATGGGACTTAACATCTGAGGTCATCAGTCCCCTACAACTTAGAAATACTTAAACCTAACTAAATAAAGGACATCACACACGTCTATGACCGAGGCAGGATTCGAAGCTGCGACCGTAGCGGTCGCGCGGTTCCAGACTGAAGCGCCTAGAACCGCTCGGCCACTCCGGCCGGCGGTAATTGTTATATTTTTATTTTGTGCTATCATGTGCATTGTAAATAAATGTGATCATTTAAAGGACAAATGGTGCGAGGATTGTGGCCGTCCGGACCCCATCTTTCCGCGACCGGACATTTCCGTGACCACTGCTGCCACCAGTCGCGTACAGTAGCTACATTTCTGCCAAGTCTTTCTGCAGCATCGCCGAAGTAACGTCCAACTTCCTATCAAATGCTCACGACCGTTACAGCGTGTATTTAAGGCAAACCTAATTTGCGTCTTCATAGTGGCACTACTAACGCCACTCTTATGCGACTGGCGTGAAAAATGAATAGTGAATACACATCATCTTTCACGTGCAGAAACACGCCTACCAACTTTCGTTATTATCGTACAACTGCTTCTCGATGTTGCGATTTTCTCCATCAGTGTAGAACTGTGTGGCAAGATCCATTTTCGAATAACAGTTGGGACGTGTATATGTGGCTTACAAAACACTCGTTCGACCTGTACTTGAGTATTGCTCATCAGTGTGGGATCCGTACCAGGTCGGGTTGACAGAGGAGATAGAGAAGATCCAAAGAACAGCGGCGCGTTTCGTCACAGGGTTATTTGGTAAGCGTGATAGCGTTATCTAGATGTTTAGCAAACTCAAGTGGCAGACTCTGCAAGAGAGGCGCTCTGCATCGCGGTGTAGCTTGCCGTCCAGGTTTCGAGAGGGTGCGTTTCTGGATGAGGTACCGAAAATATTGCTTCCCCCTACTTATACCTCCCTAGGAGATCACGAATATAAAATTAGAGAGATTCGAGCGCGCACGGAGGCTTTCCGGTAGTCGTTCTTTCCGCGAACCATACGCGACTGGAACAGGAAAGGGAGGTAATGACAGTGGCACGTAAAGTGCCCTCCGCCACAGACCGTTGGGTGGCTTGCGGAGTATAAATGTAGATATGGATGTAGATCCAGCTAGTAGTTGTTCATGTTACGTGAATTTTTCGGCTCCAAGATTCCCATTATCCCAGATAGGAATAATGTTATCTGTCGCCGAAATATGGAGGGGCTGTGTGGCAGACCATTTATGGATCGCTATTGTGGGTGCTAGCGCCGGTTTGCCAGTGTCCGTGCGACTGCGGCTATTCCACAGTGCCACGCGGGATTAGCCGAGCGGTCTTAGGCGCTGCGGTCGTGGACTGTGCGGCTGGTCCCGGCGGAGGATCCAGTCCTCCCTCGGGCATGGGTGTGTGTGTGTTTGTCCTTAGGATAATTTAGGTTAAGTAGTGTGTAAGCTTAGGGACTGATGACCTCAGCAGTTAAGTCCCATAAGATTTCACACACATTTCAACATTTAATATTCCATAGTCTGAGGGTAACGGGTTGGGTTCCACTAATCCGGCTGAAGAGTCCTGGCCTGTGACAACATAGTGGTCTCCAAAGGCGGGTGTTTCTCGCACAGAATGGCTGGAGTTCTCCGGCACCCTTTGGGAAACAAACTTCTGACACTGTCGGTAGGCAGCAGCCCTTTACAGATGTACCCTGAGCGTTAGCAGGAAATCCCCAATCGTAGTGATTAGTTTCTGCTCGCGATCCTTGTCTGCCGTAAATTCAACTAAATGCCTAGGTATTACGATTACGAACAACTGAAATTGGAAGGAAGACATAGAAAATGTTGTGGGGAAGGCTAACCAAAGACTGCGTTTCATTGGCAGGACACTTAGAAAATATAACAGACCTACTAAGGAGACTGCCTACACTACACTTGTCCGTCCTCTTTTAGAATACTGCTACGCGGTGTGGGATCGTTACCAGGTAGGACTGACGGAGTACATCGAAAAAGTTCAGAGAAAGGCAGCACGCTTTGTATTATCGAGAAGTATAGGAGAGAGTGCCACAGAAATGATACGGGATTTGGGCTGGAAATTTTTAAAGAAAGGCGTTTTTCTTTGCGACGGAATCTTCTCACGAAATTCCAATCACCAACTTTCTCCTCCGAATGCGAAAATATTTTGTTGACACTGACCTACAAGGGGAGGAGCGATCACCGCGATAAAATAAGGGAAATCATAGCTCGTACGGAAAGATATAGGTGTTCATTCTTTCCGCGCGCTATACAAGATTGGAATAATATCGAATTGTGAAGGCTGTTCGATGAACCCTCTGCCAGGCACTTAAATGTCATTTGCAGAGTATCCATGTAGATGTTGTAAGTAGGCTGTTTATGTTTTCTCTATGTAAGTAGGCTGTTTATGTTTTCTCTATGTAAGTAGGCTGTTTAGGTTTTTTTATGGTAACGCCACCTCTGTATGAAAATCACTGGCTGTGCTGTGTGCAGTCTGTGGCTGCTTTGCATTGTTGTAATACTCGCCATTGTAGTGTTGGGCAGCGGCAGCTGGATGTGAACAGCGCATAGCGTTGCGCAGTTGGAGGTGAGCCGCCAGCAGTGGTGAATGTGGGGAGAGAGATGGCGGAGTTTTGAAATTTGTCATGAACTGCTATATTTATATATGATGATATCAAGGTAAATACATTGTTTGTTCTCTATTAATATCTTTCATTTGCTAACTATCCCTATCAGTAGTTAGTGCCTTCCATAGTTTGAATCTTTTATTTAGCTGGCAGTAGTGGCGCTCGCTGTATTGCAGTAGCTTGAGCAGCGAAGATTTTTGTGAGGTAAGTGATTTGTGAAAGGTAATAGTTCAATGTTAGTCAGGGCCATTCTTTTGTAGGGAATTTTGAAAGTCAGATTGCGTTGCGCTAACTAAATATTGTGTGTCAGTTTAAGCACAGTCATGTATAATTGTTCAAAGGGGACGTTTCAATGTAGATGCAAAAATATCGGCATCTGAAAATGATGTCGTGGAGCTGCTGGCAGCTGTCCTAAACAAGTCTAGCGCTGGTCCTGCTAGTGTTCAGGGTGATGGTTTGAGCCCTCTGGGACGGAGGTGGTGTCGAGACGTACTTTGAAAGTTTGTAGTCAGGGGCCAGTAAGGTTGTTTTCGTTCATGGAAAGTTCGGAAAGTGCTCGAAAGTGTGTTCCCTTCCACGGCCGTGGAGCACGTCTTAATCTAGTGTTCGATTTCGAGTTGGGTGGTGATGTTAGAGAGTGGACACGAACTGTTAAAGCAAGGGGTAGCCTAACAGTGTGTGGAGCAACTGGCTAGCTGGAGACGTACTGTAACGAATGAAGTGGTCTTCGCGAGGGCTATTATAAGAAGAATAAATTGTGTATTGCTGCAACGGAAATTTGAACTGAGGGTTCTTGTGTACGTCCTTGTCCTTCGAAGTTTAGGCTATGATCCTGCGTAGTTTACAGAGGAGGGCAATTGCGTTAAGCACCGTGCCAGCCGGACACAGCATTTATAGCAACTATGTCGTGCCGATCCCCGGAGGACCCACACTGCCACCTATGGTAGGGTGTCCATTCGTCCCGTTTTTCCCGGGACAGCCCCCGTTTTTTACCAGAATGTCCCGCTGTCCCGAAACTTTTTTTGGGGACGCTCAAATGTCCCGTTTTTTTATGATTCCGCTTGGCTAGATTATTTTACGCTTCCGGTTGTTTGACTTGCTATTAACTGCGCAATTATTTACGCTAGGAACCGTGTGATGACTTTCAGCATACCCCAAACATGTACCGAACTGTCAAAAATCGCAAGTAATTTTACACGCACTATAGGTTACGAATAACAACGAAGATTCTTCTCTTCTAAATCGATCCACTGAATCGGTCCTTTCGGTCCAGAGATACTCTACACCACTGATACTTGCTCTCTGGCTTTCGTCACCACACTGTTAATGTTTTGCACTGTGCAATCACTGCTTCATTATGCGAAAACGAAAGTGCAATTTTAACAGCAATATAAAAAGCGAGTTTCCTTTTATCAGTGGTAGTGGAGAAACTGTAGAATGTACGTTGTGCAGATGAAAATTTGCTATTGGTCATGGTGGAAGGTCTGATATTGTGAATCACATTAAGACAAAGAAACCTCGCATGAGTGATCAAACGAAAAGAGCAAATAAATGCGTGAGTGACTACTATGTAAACTTAAAACCAGTAAGAAAAATGGATAGGCAGTTGGCAGCACAAGAAGCTACGTTTGCATACCACAGTGCAATGCATAACCATAGCTTTAAGTCAATGGACTGTACTGCAGCAATTATTAAAAAGTTTTCAATCCTAAATTCACATGTGGACACACAAAATGTAGTGCAATCATTTCAAATGTTATTGCACCGTATGCAGCTCAGCAGGTTTTAAATGAACTGAAAAGTGCTCGATTCATTTCTATAATGATTGATACATCGAATCATCTGGATTTGAAGTTGGTTCCTCTCTTTATCAGATACTTTCACCCTGAAAATGGCATCACGGTGAAAGTGCTCGAATTGGTTAATTTAGCTGGAGAAACTTCAGATTTACTTCAGAATTATGTGCTGGAGGTTTTAAAGAAATATGATCCTGAGGGAAAGGTGATTGTAGTTTCTGCAGACAACACTAACACCAATTTTGGTGGTAAGCAGAGGAAAGGAAAAAACAATTTGTTCTATAAACTGCAACAGAACACAGTGAATAATATAGTAGGAGTTGGCTGTCCATCACATGTCTTGCACAATTGCTTACAAACTGGCTCAGATTGCCTAGCCATCGACTGCCAATTAATTGTAAACAAAATCTACCAGCTTTTACACATATATACTGTAAGGGTTGAATCTCTGAAGTCATTCTGTAAGTTTACTGAAAATGAATACAAAATTGTACTTGGGCACAGCAAGACAAGGTGTCTATCTCTGGTACCAGCATTGGAAAGAATTGTAGAGATATTTCCTGCTTTGAAATCATATTTAATTTCCCTTGATAAGTGTCCTGTTATCCTTAAACAATTCTTTGATAACCCTGTGTCTATTGTTCTTCTATATTTTCTTGTTAGCCAGCTAAAACCTTTCTTCACAACAATTAAATGTATTGAGAAACAAGAAATCACAATAGTGGAAGCTTATAAAGAAATAAACAAATTATTGGGCAGATTACAATGTAGAAAATCTGAAAGATTTCTCACATCCTTTGAACATGAGACTCTAAGAAAGCTGGAAGAAGAGGGTGAAATTACTTTAGAACAATTTCATATTTATGCTGACATCTTCTACGACTCTTGCATTGAGTACATTAATGAATGGTGTTTACCATTTCTCACACCTTTTAAAGCGTTTGTCTGGGTTAATACTGAAAAGGAGCAGCTACAGTGGAAGGATATTCAGGATGGTTGTGTTTTTGTTAAAAGTATTGTACCAAATTTTCCTGTTGATGAAGACGAACTGTTCGATCAATTTTCATGTGCACAGTACTTCATAAAAAGTGAAGAAGGAGACAAAGAAAGTGGTAGTGCAACGTGGTGTAAAATATTTGCTTATTTCAAAAGCAAAAACATTAACATGAAAAACATGATTCATTTGGTGGAGTTTTGTCTGGCAATTCCTGTGTCGAATGCTGCTGTGGAACGTGTGTTTTCGTTAGTGAACTCTTTGTGGTCAGATGAAAAAAAAAAAAATCTGAATGAAAGTTGAAACAGTGAGGGCCTTGCTCATTGTCAAAACACACTTTAATAGTTTATCGTGTACTGACTTTTATGGCACAATTTCAAACGAAAATGTACTTCTTGGTAAAGTACATAAAAGTGAAAAGTACGGTGATAGTGTAGCAGAATAATTGTAAGACGTGATTTGGGATCATCTGAGTGCACGTTGTAAAGGTAAACTTGTATGTGTATTAAATTTAGTCAATACAATATTTATGTCCCGTTTTTTTTCTTCATTGTCCCAGGTTATTCTCTAATTTATTTTAAATGTCAATTTTTCAATGAAAATGGAATGGACACCCTAACCTATGGCCATCTATCCACAGTCCCCGTTCAGTCGGCCGAAGTGGCCGAGTGGGTCTAGGCGCTTCAGTCTGGAACCGCGCGACCGCTACGGTCGCAGGTTCGAATCCTGCCTCGGGCATGGATATGTGTGAAGTCCTCAGGTTGGTTAGGTTTAAGTAGTTCTAAGTTCTAGGGGACTGATGACCTCATATGTTAAGTCCCATAGTGCTCAGAGCCATTTGAGCCATTTAGTCCCGTTCACGTCTTACACGCTCGTTAATTTTAGATTCTTGCTATAGGTCGAACGTAAATGTATATTCGCATTGAAGGTTGTTGATCCATTGCCCAGCTAGGCGAATAAATTGTAATTCATTTAGCTCGTCGCCCTGATTCCGCATAAAGTCCGTATGCAGCTGATATCATCTGTTCCTTTCGTTTCCTTTCTCCCACCTCCATCTTCAGTTTACATCATACGAATCACAGCTGTGCATTTCACGTGGGTCTGCTCTTTCGGACTGTCCGTAATAACATACACCACGCATTCATATGATCACATTGGTTTTGTACTGGTGTAAAAGCCTTTATAGCGTCTCTTCCGGTATTTGGTTTCATTTCTCTTGGGCAGGACGAGTGTTGAAAATGTAATTTGGTCCGAAACATGTTCAGTGAGAAAAGTGAAAAGATAATAGCGCAGCGACAGACGTCTGAAGGTGGTGTGTTTTAAATAAACCGTGAATAGCGTAAACGAAGTAAAACTTCACTTTTTGGACAAATGGCAGAAGTCAGCTGTACTAACAACGTGCAGAACAGTTCGTCGAGTTCTTTGAGAACATTTTTACTAAGCTGATGACTTGTTGTTAAAATCTTTATTATTATCACTAGTGTGTAAAAATAAGTGAGGCGATAAATATTAATGATGAAGCGCACTGTAATTCGCCGCTCGTGTATCAGTTGGCCAACGGAGACACCCAAAGCGTGCCTGCTGCATTCACTTAGTCACTGAACGGGCAAAAAAGCAAGTTAGGCTCTCCAGGAACCGAACAACAAACGGTCCAGATAGCAGCCAGCAGTGTTTCGTGGACAATTAGGTAACTCTTTTTTTCCGGAGCGAACGGCCAGCTGGCGGAACATTTTTTAATCTGCCTTGGAGCGCTGGCGTAGGAGGCCGAACAAACGGCGGGCTGTCCGTGGGCTGCCCTACCATTCAGCTAATTCTTGTCGGCCGCGCTTTCCGCGTGGCCTGTCAAAGTTGGCAGTTTTTTCAACTTTTAAGGCGATTACAAAGGCCGTCCGGCGGCGCTCAAAGCGGGAATGTTTTTATTTACCTGCGTTCGTCCGCATACCACACCGTCCGTGGCCGAAGCTGTAGCTGAAACTACAACGAGCGCTACCGGCGTACCCAGCAGACAGTACCCGCTGCTCCTATACCAGGACCGTGGCTGGCGTGATGGCCATTGTAGGGGTGAGACCAGAGGAGGCGGCACTGGAGGCGTCGAGTTCGACTTACCTGGCCGTACTTGCTTTCTCATTACCATTGGGGTCTTCTGTGACTTAACAGATACGCTGATGAGCCCAAACATTACGACCATCTGCATAACAGCTTGTTTGTCCGTCTTTGGAACGAAATACACTACTGATTCTGTGTATCAGGAATCCGACAGCTTGTTTGTTTATGGACGTATATGGCATTAGATATCTACTCACGGGTCATGTACTTCGCGTAAATAACGGGCCGCTGATTTGCGCAGACGAGCCGGCCGCTGTGGCCGAGCGGTTCTAGGCGCTTCAGTCCGGAACCACGCGGCTACTACGGACGCAGGTTCCAATCCTGCCTCTGGCATGGATGTGTGTGATGTCCTTACGTTAGTTAGCTTTACGTAGTTCTAAGACCAGGGGACTGATGACCTCAGATGTTAAGTCCCATATTGTTTAGAGGCATTTGAACCATTTTGCGTAGGCGGTGATAGCGCCCGATAGTGACCCAGGGGGGTTCCGTAGGATTTACATTAACGTGAAGTTAACTACAATGATCCTCAAACCACTGCAGCACAGTTCTGGCTCCGAGACACGGACAGTGATCCTGCTGAAAAATGAGATTGCCGTCGGAGAAGATATTTATTTATTTATTTATTTATTGTTCCGTGAGACCAAATTAAGGAGAAGTCTCCATGGTCATGGAATGAGTCAATACATGAAATTATAACACGATAGTAGAAACAGATAAAATAAAATATAAGAAACATATTCAGGCGACAAGTCGTAAGTTTAAATAAAGAAAATCAACAGTGTAACACTGGAATTTGCTTAATATTTCAGCTCTTCCAGGAGCTCCTCGACAGAATAGAAGGAGTGAGCCATGAGGAAACTCTTCAGTTTAGACTTTAAAGTGTTTGGGCTACTGCTAAGATTTTTGAGTTCTTGTGGTAGCTTATTGAAAATGGATGCAGCAGAATACTGCACTCCTTTCTGCACAAGAGTCAAGGAAGTGCATTCCACTTGCAGATTTTATTTCTGCCTAGTATTAACTGAGTGAAAGCTGATAATTCTTGGGAATAAGCTAACATTGCTAACAACAAACGACATTAAAGAAAATATATACTGTGAGGGCAATGTCAGAATTCCCAGACTATTGAATAGGGGTCGACAAGAGGTTCTCGAACTTAACACCACATATAGCTCGAAGAGCCCGTTTTTGAGCCAAAAAATACTCTTTTTGAATCAGAGGAATTACCCCAAAAAATAATACCATACGACATAAGCGTATGAAAATATGCAAAGTAGACTACTTTTCGTGTTGAACTGTCACTTATTTCAGATACTGTTCTAATGGTAAATAAAGCAGCATTTAGTTTCTGAACAAGATCCTGAACATGGGCTCTCCACAACAGCTTACTATCTATCTGAACGCCTAGGAACTTGAACTGTTCCGTCTCGCTTATAATATCCATTCTGGCTGATCAAAATATCGGTTCTTGTTGAATTGCGAGTTAGAAACTGTAAAAACTGAGTCTTACTGTGATTCAGCCTAAAATTATTTTCCACAATCCACGAACTTATTTCATGAACTACATTTTTGATACTGTTTCAATATTACACACAAGATCCTTCACTACCAAGCTGGTGTCATCAGCAAACAGAAATATTTTTGAATCACCTGTAATACTAGAAGGCATATCATTTATATAAATAGGAAACATCAGTGGCCCCAGTACCGACCCTTGGGGAACACCCCACTTAACAGTGCCCCATTGCGACTGAACATCACTACCACTCTCAATATTGTGGAGGATTACCTTCTGCTTTCTGTTCTTAAAGTAAGAGGCGAACCAATTACAAGCGACTCCCTTTACTCCATAATGGTCCAACTTCTGCAGTAATATTTTGTGGTCAACACAGTCAAAAGCCTTCGTTAAATGAAAGAAAACACCTAGCGTTCACAACCTTTCATATAATCCGTCCAAAACCTCACAGAGAAAAGAGAATGTAGCATTTTCAGTTGTTAAACCATTTCTAAAACCAAACTGTACATTTGACAGCAAATTATGTGAATTTAAATGCTCCAGTAACCTTGTATATACAACCTTCTCTATAACTTTAGCAAACACCGATGGCATAGAAATAGGTCTAAAATTGTCAACATTATCCCTGTCTCTCTTTTTATAAATTGGCTTCACTACCGAGTACTTTAATCGGTCAGGAAACCGACGACTCCTAAAGGAAAAGTTACAGATATGGCGAAGTACTGGGCTAACATACATAGAACAATACTTCAGTATTCTGATAGATACCCCGTCATATCCATGAGAGTTCTTGGTCTTTAGTGATTTAATTATTAACTCAATCTCCCTCTTGTCAGTATCATGGAGGGGGATTTCAGGTAACAGTCTCGGAACACTTTTTTCTAAGGGCGCTATATGATTCCCTGTTGGGACTAGGTTTCTATTTAGGTCACCTGCTATATTCAGAAAGTGATTATTAATTACTGTACATATATGCGACTTATCAGTAACATGGACATTCCCACTACGCACTGATGCTATATCCTCGACCTGTCTCTGCAGACCAGCCACTTCCTTTACGACTGACCATATGGTTTTAATTTTATCCTGAGACTTAGCTATTCTATCTGCATACCACACACTTTTTGCCTTCCTAATAACATTTTTAAGCACCTTACAATATTGTTTGTAATGGGCTGCTGCATTTACATTTTGACTGTTTCTAATGTTTTGATATAATTGCCACTTTGTTCTACAAGATATTCTTATCCCTCTAGTCAGCCACCCAGGCTGCCTATTTGTGCTAGTACCCTGTTTTGAACGTTCTAACGGAAAGCAACTTTCAAAGTGCACGAGAAAAGTCTTGAGGAAAGCATTATATTTATCGTCTACTATATCAGCACTATAAACATCTTGCCACTCTTGTTCCTGATAAGGTTTACAAAGGTCTCTACAGCAACTGGATCAGCTTTCCTAAAAAGCTGATAACTGTATTTAACATGTGTTGCAGCACAAAAATCTTTTAGAGTTAAAATTTGTGCATCATGATCTGAAAGGCCATTCACCTTTTTGCTAGTAATGAGGAATGAACAAAAATGCTGTCTATGGTTGTTCTACTGTTCCCTTTCACTCTCGTTGGAAAGAATACAGTTTGCATAAGATCATATGAATTAAGGAGGTCTACCAGCATCCTTTCCCTTGCGCAATCACTTATACAATTAATATTGAAGTCACCACATATAACTAACGTTTTGTATTTCCTATAAAGCTAACCAAGAACCTCCTCTAGCTTTAGCAAAAATGTTGTGAAATCGGAGTCTGGGGATCTATAAATAAAAACAGTTAGAAGTTTAGCTCCACTATATTTAACCACACCTGCACAACATTCAAATACCTTTTCAGTGCAGTACTTTGAGTACTTTCTGGTCAGATGAGTATCGGGTAATATCAATAGCAGCAGAAAATGGTATAACAGGTGTAGGATTCGTTATGAATAGGAAGGTAGGGCAGAGGGTGTGTTACTGTAAATAGTTCAATGACCGCGTTGTTCTAATCAGAATCGACAGCAGACCAACACCGACAACGATAGTTCAGGTATACATGCCGACGTCGCAAGCTGAAGATGAACAGATAGAGAAAGTGTATGAGGATATTGAAAGGGTAATGCAGTATGTAAAGGGGGACGAAAATCTAATAGTCATGGGCGACTGGAATGCAGTTGTAGGGGAAGGAGTAGAAGAAAAGGTTACAGGAGAATATGGGCTTGGGACAAGGAATGAAAGAGGAGAAAGACTAATTGAGTTCTGTAACAAGTTTCAGCTAGTAATAGCGAATACCCTGTTCAAGAATCACAAGAGGAGGAGGTATACTTGGAAAAGGTCGGGAGATACGGGAAGATTTCAATTAGATTACATCATGGTCAAGCAGAGATTCCGAAATCAGATAGTGGATTGTAAGGCGTACCCAGGAGCAGATATAGACTCAGATCACAATATAGTAGTGATGAAGAGTAGGCTGAAGTTCAAGACATTAGTCAGAAAGAATCAATAAGCAAAGAAGTGGGATACGGAAGTACTAAGGAATGACGAGATACGTTTGAAGTTCTCTAACGCTATAGATACAGCAATAAGGAATAGCGCAGTAGGCAGTACAGTTGAAGAGGAATGGACATCTCTAAAAAGGGCCATCAAAGAAGTTGGGAAGGAAAACAGAGGTACAAAGAAGGTAGCTGCGAAGAAACCATGGGTAACAGAAGAAATACTTCAGTTGATTGATGAAAGGAGGAAGTACAAACATGTTCCGGGAAAATCAGGAATACAGAAATACAAGTCGCTGAGGAATGAAATAAATAGGAAGTGCAGGGAAGCTAAGACGAAATGGCTGCAGGAAAAATGTGAAGACATCGAAAAAGATATGATTGTCGGAAGGACAGACTCAGCATACAGGAAAGTCAAAACAACCTTTGGTGACATTAAAAGCAACGGTGGTAATATTAAGAGTGCAACGGGAATTCCACTGTTAAATGCAGAGGAGAGAGCAGATAGGTGGAAAGAATACATTGAAAGCCTCTATGAGGGTGAAAATTTGTCTGATGTGATAGAAGAAGAAACATGAGTCGATTTCGAAGAGATAGAGGATCCAGTATTAGAATCGGAATTTAAAAGAGCTTTGGAGGACTTACGGTCAAATAAGGCAGAAGGGATAGATAACATTCCATCAGAATTTCTAAAATCATTGGGGGAAGTGGCAAGAAAACGGCTATTCACGTTGGTGTGTAGACTATATGAGGCTGGCGACATACCATCTGACTTTCGGAAAAGCATCATCCACACAATTCCGAAGAAGGCAAGAGCTGACAAGTGCGAGAATTATCGCACAATCAGCTTAACAGCTCATGCATCGAAGCTGCTTACAAGAATGATATACAGAAGAACGGAAAAGAAAATTGAGAATGCGCTAGGTGACGATCAGTTTGGCTTCAGGAAAAGTAAAGGGACGAGAGAGGCAACTCTGACGTTACGGCTAATAATGGAAGCAAGGCTAAAGAAAAATCAAGACACTTTCATAGGATTTGTCGACCTGGAAAAAGCGTTCGACAATATAAAATGGTGCAAGCTGTTCGAGATTCTGAAAAAAGTAGGGGTAAGCTATAGGGAGAGACGGGTCATATACAATATGTACAACAACCAAGAGGGAATAATAAGAGTGGACGATCAAGAACGAAGTGCTCGTATTAAGAAGGGTGTAAGACAAGGCTGTAGCCTTTCGCCCCTACTCTTCAATCTGTACATCGAGGAAGCAATGATGGAAATAAATGAAAGGTTCAGGAGTAGAATAAAAATACAAGGTGAAAGGATATCAATGATACGATTCGCTGATGACATTGCTATCCTGAGTGAAATTGAAGAAGAATTACATCTACATCTACATTGATACTCCGCAAGCCACCCAACGGTGTGTGGCGGAGGGCACTTTACGTGCCACTGTCATTACCTCCCTTTCCCGTTCCAGTCGCGTATGGTTCGCGGGAAGAACGACTGTCTGAAAGCCTCCGTGCGCGCTCGAATCTCTCTAATTTTACATTCGTGATCTCCTCGGGAGGTATAAGTAGGGGGAAGCAATATATTCGATACCTCATCCAGAAACGCACCCTCTCGAAACCTGGCGAGCAAGCTACACCGCGATGCAGAGCGCCTCTCTTGCAGAGTCTGCCACTTGAGTTTGTTAAACATCTCCGTAACGCTATCACGGTTACCAAATAACCCTGTGACGAAACGCGCCGCTCTTCTTTGGATCTTCTCTATCTCCTCCGTCAGACCGATCTGGTACGGATCCTACACTGATGAGCAATACTCAAGTATAGGTCGAACGAGTGTTTTGTAAGTCACCTCCTTTGTTGATGGACTACATTTTCTAAGCACTCTCCCAATGAATCTCAACCTGGTACCCGCCTTACCAACAATTAATTTTATATGATCATTCCACTTCAAATCGTTCCGCACGCATACTCCCAGATATTTTACAGAAGTAACTGCTACCAGTGTTTGTTCCGCTATCATATAATCTTACAATAAAGGATCCTTCTTTCTATGTATTCGCAATACATTACATTTGTCTCTGTTAAGGGTCAGTTGCCACTCCCTGCACCAAGTGCCTATCCGCTGCAGATCTTCCTGCATTTCGCTACAATTTTCTAATGCTGCAACTTCTCTGTATACTACAGCATCATCCGCGAAAAGCCGCATGGAACTTCCGACACTATCTACTAGGTCATTTATATATATTGTGAAAAGCAATGGTCCCATAACACTCCCCTGTGGCACGCCAGAGGTTACTTCAACGTCTGTAGACGTCTCTCCATTGATAACAACATGCTGTGTTCTGTTTGCTAAAAACTCTTCAATCCAGCCACACGGCTGGTCTGATATTCCGTAGGCTCTTACTTTGTTTATCAGGCGACAGTGTGGAACTGTATCGAACGCCTTCGGAAAGTCAAGAAAAATAGCATCTACCTGGGAGCCTGTATCTAATATTTTCTGGGTCTCATGAACAAATAAAGCGAGTTGGGTCTCACACGATCGCTGTTTCCGGAATCCATGTTGATTCCTACATAGTAGATTCTGGGTTTCCAGAAATGACATGATACGCGAGCAAAAAACATGTTCTAAAATTCTACAAGAGATCGACGTCAGAGATATAGGTCTATAGTTCTGCGCATCTGCTCGACGACCCTTCTTGAAGACTGGGACTACCTGTGCTCTTTTCCAATCATTTGGAACCCTCCGTTCCTCTAGAGACTTGCGGTACACGGCTGTTAGAAGGGGGGCAAGTTCTTTCGCGTACTCTGTGTAGAATCGAATTGGTATCCCATCAGGTCCAGTGGACTTTCCTCTATTGAGTGATTCCAGTTGCTTTTCTATTCCTTGGACACTTATTTCGATGTCAGCCATTTTTTCGTTTGTGCGAGGATTTAGAGAAGGAACTGCAGTGCGGTCTTCCTCTGTGAAACAGCTTTGGAAAAAGGTGTTTAGTATTTCAGCTTTACGCGTGTCATCCTCTGTTTCAATGCCATCATCATCCCGTAGTGTCTGGATATGCTGTTTCGAGCCACTTACTGATTTAACGTGAGACCAGAACTTCCTAGGATTTTCTGTCAAGTCGGTACATAGAATTTTACTTTCGAATTCAATGAACGCTTCACGCATAGCCCTCCTTACGCTAACTTTGACATCGTTTAGCTTCTGTTTGTCTGAGAGGTTTTGGCTGCGTTTAAACTTGGAGTGGAGCTCTCTTTGCTTTCGCAGTAGTTTCCTAACTTTGTTGTTGTACCACGGTGGGTTTTTCCCGTCCCTCACAGTTTTACTCGGCACGTACCTGTCTAAAACGCATTTTACGATTGCCTTGAACTTTTTCCATAAACACTCAACATTTCCAGTGTCGGAACAGAAATTATCGTTTTGATCTGTTAGGTAGTCTGAAATCTGCCTTCTATTACTCTTGCTAAACAGATAAACCTTCCTCCCTTTTTTTATATTCCTATTAACTTCCATATTCAGGGATGCTGCAACGGCCTTATGATCACTGATTCCCTGTTCTGTACATACAGAGTCGAAAAGTTCGGGTCTGTTTGTTATCAGTAGGTCCAAGATGTTATCTCCACGAGTCGGTTCTCTGTTTAATTGCTCGAGGTAATTTTCGGATAGTGCACTCAGTATAATGTCACTCGATGCTCTGTCCCTACCACCCGTCCTAAACATCTGAGTGTCCCAGTCTATATCTGGTAAATTGAAATCTCCACCTAAGACTATAACATGCTGAGAAAATTTATGTGAAATGTATTCCAAATTTTCTCTCAGTTGTTCTGCCACTAATGCTGCTGAGTCGGGAGGTCGGTAAAAGGAGCCAATTATTAACCTAGTTCGGTTGTTTAGTGTAACCTCCACCCACAATAATTCACAGGAACTATCCACTTCTACTTCACTACAGGATAAACTACTACTAACAGCGACGAACACTCCACCACCGGTTGCATGCAATCTATCCTTTCTAAACACCGTCTGTACCTTTGTAAAAATTTCGGCAGAATTTATCTCTGGCTTAAGCCAGCTTTCTGTACCTATAACGATTTCAGCTTCGGTGCTTTCTATCAGCGCTTGAAGTTCCGGTACTTTACCAACGCAGCTTCGACAGTTTACAATTACAATACCGATTGCTGCTTGGTCCCCGCATGTCCTGACTTTGCCCCGCACCCGTTGAGGCTGTTGCCCTTTCTGTACTTGCCCAAGGCCATCTAACCTAAAAAACCGCCCAGCCCACGCCACACAACCCCTGCTACCCGTGTAGCCGCTTGTTGCGTGTAGTGGACTCCTGACCTATCCAGCGGAACCCGAAACCCCACCACCCTATGGCGCAAGTCGAGGAATGTGCAGCCCACACGGTCGCAGAACCGTCTCAGCCTCTGATTCAGACCCTCCACTCGGCTCTGTACCAAAGGTCCGCAGTCAGTCCTGTCGACGATGCTGCAGATGGTGAGCTCTGCTTTCATCGCGCTAGCGAGACTGGCAGTCTTCACCAAATCAGATAGCCGCCGGAAGCCAGAGAGGAATTCCTCCGATCCATAGCGACACACATCATTGGTGCCGACATGAGCGACCACCTGCAGATGGGTGCACTCTGTACCCTTCATGGCATCCAGAAGGACGCTTTCCACATCTGGAATGACTCCCCCCGGTATGCACACGGAGTGCACATTGGTTTTCTTCCCCTCTCTTGCTGCCATTTCCCTAAGGGGCCCCATTACGCGCCTGATGTTGGAGCTCCCAACTACCAGTAAGCCCACCCTCTGCAACTGCCCGGATCTTGCAGACTGAGGGGCAACCTCTGGAACAGGACAAGCAGCCATGTCAGGCCGAAGATCAGTATCAGCCTGAGACAGAGCCTGAAACCGGTTCGTCAGACAAACTGGAGAGGCTTTCCGTTCAGCCCTCCGGAATGTCTTTCGCCCCCTGCCACACCTTGAAATGACCTCCCACTCTACCACAGGTGAGGGATCAGCCTCAATGCGGGCAGTATCCCGGGCAACCACAGTCGTAGTCCGATCAGGGGATGCGTGGGACGAGCTGGCCATCCCCGACAAACCCCCATCCGGACCCCCACAGTGATGCCCATTGGCAACAGCCTCAAGCTGTGTGACCGAAGCCAACACTGCCTGAAGCTGGGAGCGAAGGGTTGCCAACTCAGCCTGCATCCGAACACAGCAGTTGCAGTCCCTATCCATGCTAAAAGCTGTTTTGCAAAAAACGTCTGAACTAATATACAGAGAGCGCAGACAAATCGACAAAATTTAAACGGTTATTAAAATACAAGATTGCCTAGTAAATGCAGTAATGCTGCTACTTGCGCACTGCTGACGCTGCTCGGCGGCGGAAGGAGACTAAGCGAAATTACACTATTCAGGTACTAAAACGCGATGCTACACTCTCAAATACTATAAAACGCCCGAAATTTATGAATTAAACAATGAAAGTACCAAAAACACGCAAAGAAATTAAGAATTAAACTATGTAACAAACGAGTGAGCTAGGAGTATACGACTTGCTGCTCAGCTGCTTATCCAACGGCGGCAGGGAGCACACTGACTGTGACCAACCGACACTGGCCGTTCAAAACAAAAAAAGTAGACAAACGACTACGCGAATTTACACTATTCAGGTACTAAAACGCGATGCTACAACTCTCAAATACTATAATACGTTCGAAATTTATGAATTAAACAATGCAAGTACCAAACACACGCAAAGAAATTAAGAATTAAACTATGTAACAAACGAGTGAGCTAGGAGTATACGACTTGCTGCTCAGCTGCTTATCCAACGGCGGCAGGGAGCACACTTGAACGGAATGAACAGTCTAATCAGTACAGAGCATGGACTGAGAGTAAATCGGAAAAAGACGAAGGTAATGAGAAGTAGTAGAAATGAGAACAGCGAGAAACTTAACATCAGGATTGATGGTTACGAAGTCAATGAAGTTAAGGAATTCTGCTACCTAGGCAGTAAAATAACCAATGACGGACGGAGCAAGGAGGACATCAAAAGCAGACTCGCTATGGCAAAAAAGGCATTTCTGGCCAAGAGAAGTCTACTAATATCAAATACCGGCCTTAATTTGAGGAAGAAATTTCTGAGGATGTACGTCTGGAGTACAGCATTGTATGGTAGTGAAACATGGACTGTGGGAAAACCGGAACAGAAGAGAATGGAAGCATTTGAGATGTGGTGCTATAGACGAATGTTGAAAATTAGGTGGACTGATAAGGAAAGGAATGAGGAGGTTCTACGCAGAATCGGAGAAGAAAGGAATATGTGGAAAACACTGATAAGGAGAAGGGACAGGATGATAGGACATCTGCTAAGACATGAGGGAATGACTTCCATGGTACTAGAGGGAGCTGTAGAGGGCAAAAACTGTAGAAGAAGACAGAGATTGGAATACGTCAAGCAAATAATTGAGGACGTAGGTTGCAAGTGCTACTCTGAGATGAAGAGGTTAGCACAGGAAAGGAATTCGTGGCGGGCCGCATCAAACCAGTCAGTAGACTGATGACCAAAAAAAAAAACTTTGAAACATCAATTGACTCAAATGGGATGCCGTTTTTCGCATACATGGCTAATTCCTTATTTAAGAAGTGTTCAGATATTCCAATAATTTCAGAGTCAACATCTATAAGCAGTTCACTAACTTTATCTCTAATACATTGTACATTTTGATTAAATATACTAATTCCCTCATTACTCGGATACCTAAGCTCTGTCGAAAGTGGTGCCTTTGTTAGAGAGACTTCCTTTAAGCAGGAATACCTATCAGCTGACTTCAGTCTAAAAAAGGTGCAGCTCTAACACCCATTACTACAGGAATTTTCCCATGAGTGATCCCACCACCCCCACCTTTGCTGTCACCTATAAGCTTTGCCAACCTCCCCTTCCCATACCTGTTGAGGTGCAGGCCATGTCTAGTGAAACCCGTCCTGCTGATAGACTCCACCCACACCACTGAAATGTGACCCATGCCTTCCGTCATCAGCGCACCCCCAAGTCTCATGTTATTACGCCTGACGGCTGTATTAAGATGAGGCCGATCGTGACGCTGAAACAGTTCCACGAAATGCACATTCGTGTTGCCAGTCTGAGTGGCTATCTTTTCCAGGTCACCATCTATGTCATACTCCCCATCCCTATCAATAGTATTACCAGCCCCACCCACAATCACTACCTGATCCTCTTTAGTAAAATCCCTACATAACCCCCCTATGTTAACAGTCACCTGAGCCAATCCTGCATTAGGCTTCACAATGCTGGTGACCTGGTAATCACTCCCCAACACTTCCTGCAACTGCTGGCCAACACCTCTACCATGAGAACTACCTAACAGCAGAACCTTCTTCTTTCTCTTAGACTTTGCAACTGTCCTAGCCACCGTAACTGCTGAGGTCTGCTGCATACTTCCTACATCTACAGCTACTAGAGATTCCTCTCTACTAGACTCTGACAGTTGGTCATATCTATTGCAAACACCAATAGTAAAACTATCTGAAAATCTCCTTTTCCTAGCAGATCTCTTGCCAACAGCCAGCTCCCAGTCCCCAACCCCCTTCTCATCCTATCTAGCTCCTCCTGTGCGTTTTTCAACTGCACCTGAAGGGCACAGATCTTACGCTTCTGCTCCTCTATCAACTTACTCTTGCTACATAACCTGCAGTTCCAGGAGAGGATCTCACCAGAATGCCCACTGGCTTCCCCACTGCATTCCCTCCAGTAAAAATACTTCGAACAAGTCTCACACCGCAATCCACTACTCACGATCCTACGCCAAAGCGCACACTCCTCACTCATGGTAAAATTTTACAGTTATTGAAACAAGAAAACTACTTTATCTAAGTTCCGTTACTACAATAAGAAGATGTTAAAAAACTGACTACAATAGTCAAAAACTTACTCTACATGGGAAGTAACTACTACTATTAACAGTATCAATCAACAACAAATGAGAATATAACAAAAGACTAACACAGAAAGAAAATCAAACCAATCCCTCCATCGAGCATGGAGGGATGCAGGTAGTTCGCAGGTGTCAGTGCGTCTTCGATTACTACGACTGGTCCTAAGCAGGCTTAGGAGAATGACTGCCATAGCATAATACTGCTCCCACCAGCAAGCGTTCGTGGCACGCTGCACGTTTCGAGTTGCCGTTCACCTGCATGACGGCTTTTGTGGAGACGACCATCGACGCAGTGTGCCAAAAATGTGGTTAACCCGAAGAACCGGCACGTTTCCATTGATTGACGGTCGAATCCCAATAGTACCGTGCGCGCTGCAATCGTATATGACGATGTCTATGTGCCAATATACAAATACGTAGAGCTTCATGTTCAGTACTGTGTGATGAGCGGTGTTCTTCGAAACACTTTTTCGAGCACCAGCATTGTGCTCTTTCGGAAGAGATGTCACAGATCACCATCTGGCCTACCTTACAGAGCAGACATGCCTCCGAGCACCACGTTCTGTGAAGAGTCGTGGACGTGCAGCCATTTAGCTCCTAGTGGTAGCTTCACTCTCCTTCTACCTCTTTCCGTAGATGCTCACGACAGTTGCACGTGAACATTAAATCAGCTTGCCGTTTTCGAGACACTCCTTGACAGACTCTGCATAATAATAATCTTCCCTTTGTCAGAATCTCTTATCTCATGGATTTCCGCATTTGTAGTCCACATCTTCGCTAGGGTGATCGGCCGTCCGTGTGTGGTCCGCTTACATACTTTTGTTATCGCGTCACGTGTCTGCAACGCCACCAGGCGGCATCCAGTGTCACGATGGGCAGTGGTCATGATGTCTGGGCTTTGGTTGTGTCAGTCACAGTACTCTACCGCGGCTATTTTGCTTTCAAGGTCCGATCGGTCGCGATATGAAAATCACAGTGAAAATCCAATGAAGCTTTGCGTAGATCTGCAGTGTCTCTAATGTGCCCGGCGATCGCGCTGCGGCACACTTCTCAGTTCTGAGCACACAGTGGGCACGAAAAAATGCCCAGAACTATAGAGTCACCGGCCAAGCGTCAAATGCGCGCTGTCATTGGATTTCTTTATCCAGAGGGGTTCCGCCTCTTTTCATGCAGCCCACATAACCTAACTGTCGCACGTGACAGCAAAATTCAGCAAAGGCGCAGGAACTTTGAAGCGGGACTTACAGACGTTCATGATGGAGTCGGTCAGGTAAGGAAGTGAGTATCAACCGATGATCTTGTTCAGGCAGTGGATCGGACGATTCGAGAAAGTCGTGTACGATGACCAGCGTGGAACAACTAAAGAGGAGTGTTGTCAACAGGCATTGTCCTTCTTCTTGGCAATGCTAAGCCACACTCTGCATCTTGAACAAAGACGCTCTTGCAGCGTTTTCGATGGGAAGTGTTGGCTTCCTCTGATTTTCATTTCTGTCCTCACTTGAACCATTGGCACAACATTTTGGCGCAGACAAAGAGTATGGACGTAGTCACCTCCAAATTCTTTAATACGTACCCTCACTGGTCAACGTTGTTGTGACACTGTACTCCTTCCCCAGGGTGCACTTGACCCTGATTTCATCTTCATTGACGACAATGTGCGACCGCAACGAACTGCGCAGGTAGAGGAGCTGTTGGAACGAGAGGATGTTCGGCGATTGGACTTCCCTGCCCGTTCCCCCGACTTGAATCCCGTCGAGCACGTGTGGGTTGCCTTGAGAAGACATACTGCAGCACCTCCACTTGCAGAATGGGGCTCCAGCAGTTGTCAACAGCGCTGGTGGAGGAATGGAACTCCTTAACGACCTCGTGGTGAGGCGTAGCGCCTTCGCATCGCTCCTGTCACCTGTTAGGACGATATCGTGATAGGCATGAGTCATCGACAGATGTCACCAGCTGACATGGACCTGAGTTACAGAGCTGCACGTAGTTGTACTAGTAGGCGGCAGAGGTCAGCAGTTGACGGACAGTGCTAGCAGTCGTAGTCAAAACAATGCTGTAAAGTTATGTTTGATTAATATTTAATATATTTGCATAATTATAATGGTTTTATATGTGTAGTAATTAGCAGTGTGAGTGTTGTATGAGTGAAGAAGAACAGAAGTAAATGAAAATTGTTTTGTTTATTCACAAAGTATCAGTTAAACTATACAGGGTATTTACTATAATTAAATGTGCAGTCAGTTTATGGTACTTATAAATCATGAGTAGAACACAAATTAATCGGTAATTTCAGAAGGAGTAATTTTATATTTGATACTTTTCTAAATTTATTTATATAGCAATTGCCATAGAAAGAAATGTTTTACTATGATTGGTCATTGAAGTAAAGGGGGGTTAGTGCGGGATAATACTGCAACCTGATTTGCTGTTTGTGATATCGGCCAATCAGAAAAATGCAGGCTCGCGCCAATCTATGCTGGGAACAAAGCCTTTGGTGTGATCGAGGGGGGTTGGAGCTGAGGGTTCGAAGTAGTAACATCTCATTGAAAGCAGCTCCGACGAAAGTACTGTAAAATAGCCGAACAATGCTAATTACTAGTTCGTGAAGTAGTACAAAGTGTATTTAAATGTACGGTATAGTGGAAGTCGTGTGGAATATCGGACGGAATATCAAAATTATTGCGTTTGACTATTAGTTAAAACCGCGTGGTGTGTTGTGCGATCTAAGACTGGAACAGGTATTACGTGTAGAGCAGAGTGCACAACATTTGAGCGAGCATTTTCATAACTAAACGATCCGGTGAACTCTATTAACTTCGGTAACGGGTGTAAAGACCATAAGCTGGCTACCTGTGTGACTGTGGTGTGCGTGTGAACTTTACATTGTGTTGCCACTTAGTACGGACTTGGCAGTATTAACTGTGATCTTTATCGTAAAAATACACCTGAAAATTTACATTGCCAAGTTAAAACTTTTATTTCAGTAGCTAGCCACATCCCATTTACCGGACAATTGTATGTATGTTGCGACCTGCAATAGACAGTAGTGGTCTAGTATTTTCTACTACAGCTTTTAGCTAGACAAATGAACGTTGCTGGACACTGGAAGGGCGATAAAGAAAGCAGCGTGCCCCGCCGCAGTAGCCAGCCTGGGGAAATGTTGAAGAGCATCCGGTGTGACCAGACGCACTATTAAAAACCATGTCCCGCCTTTTGTAATGTCCAGGGAACAATCATAAATCAGGGTGACTTTTGGGTAATTACTGTCTTTGAGCAATAGTGTCATTTCTGTTCGACTCATTACGCATTTCTTTTAGTTTACATTCTGTACTGTACTGCAGCAGTACGGTCAACTTCATCGAGCTCTTGGCAGTGACACATTGTGCGAAAGTTACTTTCGTCCTTAATTTCTGCATATCAGTGTACATCCAGAGCGAATCAGTATGTGGACATGTGGTTTTCGCCAAGTTAAATCGGAGAATGTGGCGATTTTCCTGTTTTAGACAAGTAATTTTTCGCATATATAGCTGACTAATCATAACACCGACTTTGGTTAATGGAACTACAGTAGGGCAACTGTTGTGGAACTTCTTCTACTGACAGTGGGACATAGGTTTGCGGGACTGTTGTTTTGTTACCATTTGATCAAGCTGCACAGATATTACATTTCTGAAGTCCTCTTCGAAACACGTTCGAAAGACACAGACAAAATATATAGTTCCATTAAAAGAAGTCGGTGTCACAACTTGTTACCTATAAAACACTTACAAAACGTGCCAACGCCAGGGAAAACGCCTCATTACACCCTGGCATCTTTACTCGACTTGGATGCGTCCTCCATAGCCTGCCTGAGCCTTATCCGAGTTATTCGTGGTCGGGGACAACAGTGGAACAGAGAGTGGGATGGGTAATAGCGGAATTTCGGAAAAACTGGAATCGTGTTGCGAATTATAACGTTACATTCGTGGCGACAGAGTGAGGTGGCGCCGTAATTAAGCACGGGACACACATTTGAGAGGATGGCGGTTCAAATCCGCAGCTGGCCATTTTTCCTGTGATTTCCCTAAATCGCTCGGGGTAAATGGCGGGATGGTTCCTTTGAAAGGGAACAGCAGATTTTCTTATTTATCCTTGAAACATTCTGAGCTTGTGCTCCGTCTCTAATGACCTCGCTGTCGTCGGGACGTTAAACCCTAATCTTCCTTCCTCCGTTCACTCGTTGCGGGTAGGTTTTCTTGTCTGGGTATATACACGTATTCCTAGGCTGGCTACGGAAAGTTCATATAAATTATAAATTGGCCGCCAATAGTCTGAATACTCCAGTCTAGTTGCGTTTGTCGTTTCATTTATTTTACGTTAACCTATCATGTGATTGTCCACCTCTGTAGTTTACTGGTCGACGATCCTTAGTTACTGGAGCCTGTTTCAACCCGTCCGTCGTGGACTTGTCAATCATCGTCTCTGGGCTTTGATCCTTCATCAACGGAGCGAAGTTATTAATCACGAATTCCGCATGTGGCGCGGACGGTACCAACGCGTAAACACATAGTCCGGAGATCTGTCAGCCCTGGAATGATTTTTAAGATTCGATACGACTCCCTTAGTTTCTTTAAGATCCTTCGGCGTCTCTCTACGCTGGTATGCATCTAAAGCTTTGTCAGTGATGCACGACCAGTCTCACGGTCTTCCTGCTGGAGGCTCTGCTACCATTTTCCCTTGACCCTCCGGTGACGTTTACCGAGATACCGGTGCCATTTTCCTATTTTGGGAGGTTTTGTCTGTACATTGTCCCTGTCTCTCGCCTACCAACGGCCAGTGACATCTACCGGCCTCTACTTCGCCGCCTTTCGCCCTGTATCGTCGAACTTGCATATCATAACACGCATTGGAGGCTAGTATGGCGCACTGTCAATGCGGTAACGCTAGATCCTGTTCGACCTGGTACGTCACGATGAACGGAAAACAGATTACTCGAGAGAGACTGCAACGCTCAGGATACAGACGAACACCGCCTACATTGTGGGCCGGCGGAAGAGATCTGGTATTTCGTACGTCAGATTTTGGCTCTCTTTTTACGAGTGTCTCCCGCTTCTGTCGATTCACGCAGTCTCCTCTACCCTGTATTACCCGAGGACGAGAGACAATGTCGTCACGTGGATCAGAGGCCACGCGATTCACTATTTATTTGGAGATGGTGTCATAGCACTCATGGATTTTTCGAACTATGTAAACGATCGTATTCGTGCTATTGTGAAGAATCCTAAGTACAGTCGATACTTTTTGAATCTCTTGCGGAGCATCTTCCACGATCCGCTCCGCAACTGGATAATTCATGACAGGAGATGAATTTGATACACCCACACGTAGACGACTGAGCACTTAACGCTATTATTCAATCAGTCATCTAATTTATAATTTTTTTTTTACCTTTAAAGTTTGTATGAATATAACTGTGATATGGATAGGCTATATGGAAATTGTGATATATGTGATGTTAGAGTGCTTTGCTAAGGTGTGTTGTAACTTATATAAAGAAATATGTGAAATGTATAATTTACTAAATAATATTTTGTATGGATTAATGAAATGAAAATGTTCGTGTATGTAATTTTATATACTTGTGCAAGCTGCCATCCGAAAAAAAAAAAAAACGGTACACGTTTGGGGACAATGTGTAGGATATGTGTTGTGTAAAAGATAGAGTACAGAAGAAGACATTTTGAAAGAAATTTAGCGATTTTGATATTCTTACTTTCTCTGTGACAGTAAGTGAAGTGGAAGTGAGTAAATAAGTTTTGCGTAAAGTACACATAAAATTCTTTCAGTTATAAATGAACTTAAATAAAGTACAAAGAGCTACGAAAAGGAAATTGCTTATGTGGCACAGTAACACTGAAATAGGATTACATAAAAATACTGAATGACAGTATAGAGTGACAACACCCTACCTTTGCCTTTTCACAGATCATTTGTTAAGGGAAAAGTATAAACAAGGTGTCTTAATAAATGTGTGTATTATGCTATTAGAATACTAAGTATCTAATTTGTTGGTTATTTAGCACATAGTAATGATTAAAAATTCATGGTCTTTCTTAATCAAAACTATACATGTATGTGGGTGTAGTATCTAAAAGATTCCTGTGTCTTTCTCAGAGTCGTATCCTGAAAAGTTATATTTATTTGTGAAATTATGTTAAGGAACAGCAGGAGAGTAGGCCAAATTTACTTCTTCTTTTTTTCTGAAACTTAACCATTTCTTTGTCTAGTAGGCTGTCGACCGTAAATCTATTAGACAAACCACTGAATGAACTTGGTACAGAATGGTCCTAGATTCAGTATTGTTCAGTTTTCACGCGTTTCTTTTTATCAATTAGAAAACTTCTAGGAAAAGGAACTAATAGTTTGATTTGTATAGCCATTACTCATACGTCACGGTCAAATCATGTAAAAGGGTTAACGTTATACGACAATTGTGGAAAGTAGGCACGTTTATGACGCATATACCATATGCACAATTCCCCGTACAGTAGCATTATACGTATTTTTCCCGTGACGGGACTACTTGTTGTATTGGGATATAGTGTTATAAGCAGATAACGGTACCTACACGACAGTACGAGAAGACATACCACGAAGGTGGGGCGACGGCGTTCGTGGAGTATAAACTCCGCACTTCGGGTTCCAGAGCTGTTTTCACACCTGAAGTATGTAACTCTTCTTCTTTTGAAATCTTAGCGACAGAGACACGTGACAAGTCATGGAAAAGGTGCATTTATTTTTTGTCAGTAAATGAATGAGAATTCTCCTGTGGCCATTTAAACCTTCCATTTCCTCCTGTTTGGTGACCCAGACTTCGTGGCAAAGCATCGTATATTGACCACTGCCCACTTTGCCTCCGCGACCATAAAGAAAAAAGTAGTCAGCGTGGTTGAGAGCAATCCAGAGGCCTCAGGTTCGATTCCTAGTACTGGCAGCGATTTTTGCATGGTTGGAGGGCTGGATCGGGCTGACCTCAGTCTCGTGGTGCCACCTGAGGAGCTACTTGACCAAGTAGTGGCAGCACCACGCCTGCTAACCCTACAACGAGCGAGAGTGCGGTGTGCAGACCCCTCCCAAATGGATCTGAGCACTATGGCACTTAACTTCTGAGGTCATCAGTCCCCTAGAACTTAGAACTACTTAAACCTAACTAACCTAAGGACGTCACACACATCCATACCCGAGGCAGGATTCGAACCTGCGACCGTAGCAGTCGCGTCGTTCTGGACTGAAGCGCCTAGAACCACTCGGCCACAGCGGCCAGCAGACCTCTCCCCTCTATACCGCGTTCATAAGAGGCGGATGGCCGTCTGTGGCCAGAACTGCGGTGCTGATCATACCGTCAGAGCAGCACTACTAACTTCAGCACGTTTAACACGTCTCTGGCAGTAACTACAGAGTATAAATATCTATGGAGTGAGCATTCGGATACACACAGGACGAGGATTCTATCCGCAACATCTCCTGCAGATCAAGTCACGTGATTGTGAGATGGCACAATTTAAGCCATATCGCGCTTATCGTGTTTTGAGTGTTATTTCTTCGCTGATACAGACTGGTCACCTTCAGAAGTACCGTGAAAATTTGTATACGCGTTTTACAAACAACTTAAGAGCTTGATGTCTGCAACTGAAGTTGGCTTATGGATATGAAGAGCAATGACCAGAGTATCATAGCTCAGATTCCACTTTATTTACGTTTTTTCTGTAGCGGCATAAGAAGCGACAGCCAGCAATACATTTTTTCCGTTTCCTGTTGCACTTATTCATATTGTTGAATCTCTGTTCCAATTAATTACGTTACAGTGGCCCTGTAGACGGCGCCGAAGTGTCACGAAAAACAACGCAATAAGAACTGTGAAACTGTTACAGTAAATATGGAAAGCGATTTACACCACCTCCTTGTCTATTACTTTTCAGTTTTTCTTT
The DNA here is from genome assembly GCF_021461395.2 of Schistocerca americana. Classification (NCBI taxonomy): domain Eukaryota; kingdom Metazoa; phylum Arthropoda; class Insecta; order Orthoptera; family Acrididae; genus Schistocerca; species Schistocerca americana. The sequence goes on along the minus strand of NC_060123.1, from coordinate 129,955,145 downwards.
ATTTACCCTTCTGCTCTTTATAGACAAGTTAAGATGTCTATAACATTTCTTCGCCATCTCATCAGAAAGTGAAACCATACATTACGCACTAAAAAATAAAAAATAGACGATTAATTGCTGAATTTTGGTGTAATAAAAGAAGGGACAGCCAATAATATCTTTTTAGGTTTTCTACAACACTAATTGATATTGTCGAATTTGTTCTAATTAATTAAGTATAGGAAACTCTCATGCAGAAATATTGAGATACGGGCGCAAGGGTTTGAGAACCTGCATAAACTGAAGAAAATTAATCAGACTGTGATCTATAAATTTTATCTGCTTATGAATATACACTATGTGATCGAAAGTATTCGAACACCCCCAAAACATACGTTTTTCATATTAGGTGCATTGTGCTGCCACCTACTGCCAGGTACTCCATATCAGCGACCTCAGTATCATTAGACATCGTGAGAGAGCGGAACTCACGGATTTCTAACGTGGTCACTTGTGTCATACGTCTGTACGCGAGATTTCCACACTCCTAAACATCCCTAAGTCCACTGTTTCCGATATGATAGTGAAGTGGAAACGTGAAGGGACACGTACAGCACAAAGGCGTACAGGCCGACCTCGTCTCTCGACTGACAGAGACCGCCGACAGTTGAAGAGGGTCGTAATGTTAATAGGCAGACATCTATCCAGACCATCATAAAGAAATTTCAAACTGCATAAGGATCAACTGTAAGTTCTATGACAGTTAGACGGGAGGTCCGAAAACTTTGATTTCATGGTCGAGCGGCTGCTCATAAACCACGCATCAAGCCGACAAATGCCAAACGACGCCTCGCTTGGTGTAAGGTGTGGTAAATGACCGTACACAATGTGGCGATCCGATGACAGGGTGTGGGTATCGCGAATGCCGAGTGAACGTCATCTGCCAGCGTGTGTAGTGCCAACAGTGATATTCGGATGCTGTGGTGTTACGGTGTGGTCGTGTTTTTCATGGATGGGGCTTGCACCCCTTCTTGTTTTGCGTGGCACTGTCACAGTACAGGCCTACATTGATATTTTAAGAACCTTCTTCCTTCCCACTGTAGAAGAGCAATTCGGGGATGGCAGGTGCGAAAACTTTTATTTCATGGTCGAGCGGCTGCTCATAAACCACGCATCAAGCCGACAAATGCCAAACGACGCCTCGCTTGGTGTAAGGTGTGGTAAATGACCGTACACAATGTGGCGATCCGATGACAGGGTGTGGGTATCACGAATGCCGAGTGAACGTCATCTGCCAGCGTGTGTAGTGCCAACAGTGATATTCGGATGCTGTGGTGTTACGGTGTGGTCCTTTTTTCATGGATGGGGCTTGCACCCCTTCTTGTTTTGCGTGGCACTGTCACAGTACAGGCCTACATTGATATTTTAAGAACCTTCTTCCTTCCCACTGTTGAAGAGCAATTCGGGGATGGCAGGTGCGAAAACTTTTATTTCATGGTCGAGCGGCTGCTCATAAACCACGCATCAAGCCGACAAATGCCAAACGACGCCTCACTTGGTGTAAGGTGTGGTAAATGACCGTACACAATGTGGTGATCCGATGGCAGGGTGTGGGTATCGCGAATGCCGAGTGAACGTCATCTGCCAGCGTGTGTAGTGCCAACAGTGATATTCGGATGCTGTGGTGTTACGGTGTGGTCGTGTTTTTCATGGATGGGGCTTGCACCCCTTCTTGTTTTGCGTGGCACTGTCACAGTACAGGCCTACATTGATATTTTAAGAACCTTCTTCCTTCCCACTGTTGAAGAGCAATTCGGGGATGGCAGGTGCGAAAACTTTGATTTCATGGTCGAGCGGCTGCTCATAAACCACGCATCAAGCCGACAAATGCCAAACGACGCCTCGCTTGGTGTAAGGTGTGGTAAATGACCGTACACAATGTGGCGATCCGATGACAGGGTGTGGGTATCGCGAATGCCGAGTGAACGTCATCTGCCAGCGTGTGTAGTGCCAACAGTGATATTCGGATGCTGCGGTGTTAGGGTGTGGTCCTTTTTTCATGGATGGGGCTTGCACCCCTTCTTGTTTTGCGTGGCACTGTCACAGTACAGGCCTACATTGATATTTTAAGAACCTTCTTCCTTCCCACTGTTGAAGAGCAATTCGGGGATGGCAGGTGCGAAAACTTTGATTTCATGGTCGAGCGGCTGCTCATAAACCACGCATCAAGCCGACAAATGCCAAACGACGCCTCGCTTGGTGTAAGGTGTGGTAAATGACCGTACACAATGTGGCGATCCGATGACAGGGTGTGGGTATCGCGAATGCCGAGTGAACGTCATCTGCCAGCGTGTGCAGTGCCAACAGTGATATTCGGATGCTGTGGTGTTACGGTGTGGTCCTTTTTTCATGGATGGGGCTTGCACCCCTTCTTGTTTTGCGTGGCACTGTCACAGTACAGGCCTACATTGATATTTTAAGAACCTTCTTCCTTCCCACTGTTGAAGAGCAATTCGGGGATGGCAGGTGCGAAAACTTTTATTTCATGGTCGAGCGGCTGCTCATAAACCACGCATCAAGCCGACAAATGCCAAACGACGCCTCACTTGGTGTAAGGTGTGGTAAATGACCGTACACAATGTGGTGATCCGATGGCAGGGTGTGGGTATCGCGAATGCCGAGTGAACGTCATCTGCCAGCGTGTGTAGTGCCAACAGTGATATTCGGATGCTGTGGTGTTACGGTGTGGTCGTGTTTTTCATGGATGGGGCTTGCACCCCTTCTTGTTTTGCGTGGCACTGTCACAGTACAGGCCTACATTGATATTTTAAGAACCTTCTTCCTTCCCACTGTTGAAGAGCAATTCGGGGATGGCAGGTGCGAAAACTTTGATTTCATGGTCGAGCGGCTGCTCATAAACCACGCATCAAGCCGACAAATGCCAAACGACGCCTCGCTTGGTGTAAGGTGTGGTAAATGACCGTACACAATGTGGCGATCCGATGACAGGGTGTGGGTATCGCGAATGCCGAGTGAACGTCATCTGCCAGCGTGTGTAGTGCCAACAGTGATATTCGGATGCTGCGGTGTTAGGGTGTGGTCCTTTTTTCATGGATGGGGCTTGCACCCCTTCTTGTTTTGCGTGGCACTGTCACAGTACAGGCCTACATTGATATTTTAAGAACCTTCTTCCTTCCCACTGTTGAAGAGCAATTCGGGGATGGCAGGTGCGAAAACTTTGATTTCATGGTCGAGCGGCTGCTCATAAACCATGCATCAAGCCGACAAATGCCAAACGACGCCTCGCTTGGTGTAAGGTGTGGTAAATGACCGTACACAATGTGGCGATCCGATGACAGGGTGTGGGTATCGCGAATGCCGAGTGAACGTCATCTGCCAGCGTGTGCAGTGCCAACAGTGATATTCGGATGCTGTGGTGTTACGGTGTGGTCCTTTTTTCATGGATGGGGCTTGCACCCCTTCTTGTTTTGCGTGGCACTGTCACAGTACAGGCCTACATTGATATTTTAAGAACCTTCTTCCTTCCCACTGTTGAAGAGCAATTCGGGGATGGCAGGTGCGAAAACTTTGATTTCATGGTCGAGCGGCTGCTCATAAACCACGCATCAAGCCGACAAATGCCAAACGACGCCTCGCTTGGTGTAAGGTGTGGTAAATGACCGTACACAATGTGGCGATCCGATGACAGGGTGTGGGTATCGCGAATGCCGAGTGAACGTCATCTGCCAGCGTGTGCAGTGCCAACAGTGATATTCGGATGCTGTGGTGTTACGGTGTGGTCCTTTTTTCATGGATGGGGCTTGCACCCCTTCTTGTTTTGCGTGGCACTGTCACAGTACAGGCCTACATTGATATTTTAAGAACCTTCTTCCTTCCCACTGTTGAAGAGCAATTCGGGGATGGCAGGTGCGAAAACTTTGATTTCATGGTCGAGCGGCTGCTCATAAACCACGCATCAAGCCGACAAATGCCAAACGACGCCTCGCTTGGTGTAAGGTGTGGTAAATGACCGTACACAATGTGGCGATCCGATGACAGGGTGCGGGTATCGCGAATGCCGAGTGAACGTCATCTGCCAGCGTGTGTAGTGCCAACAGTGATATTCGGATGCTGCGGTGTTAGGGTGTGGTCCTTTTTTCATGGATGGGGCTTGCACCCCTTCTTGTTTTGCGTGGCACTGTCACAGTACAGGCCTACATTGATATTTTAAGAACCTTCTTCCTTCCCACTGTTGAAGAGCAATTCGGGGATGGCAGGTGCGAAAACTTTGATTTCATGGTCGAGCGGCTGCTCATAAACCATGCATCAAGCCGACAAATGCCAAACGACGCCTCGCTTGGTGTAAGGTGTGGTAAATGACCGTACACAATGTGGCGATCCGATGACAGGGTGTGGGTATCGCGAATGCCGAGTGAACGTCATCTGCCAGCGTGTGCAGTGCCAACAGTGATATTCGGATGCTGTGGTGTTACGGTGTGGTCCTTTTTTCATGGATGGGGCTTGCACCCCTTCTTGTTTTGCGTGGCACTGTCACAGTACAGGCCTACATTGATATTTTAAGAACCTTCTTCCTTCCCACTGTTGAAGAGCAATTCGGGGATGGCAGGTGCGAAAACTTTGATTTCATGGTCGAGCGGCTGCTCATAAACCACGCATCAAGCCGACAAATGCCAAACGACGCCTCACTTGGTGTAAGGTGTGGTAAATGACCGTACACAATGTGGTGATCCGATGACAGGGTGTGGGTATCGCGAATGCCGAGTGAACGTCATCTGCCAGCGTGTGTAGTGCCAACAGTGATATTCGGATGCTGTGGTGTTACGGTGTGGTCGTGTTTTTCATGGATGGGGCTTGCACCCCTTCTTGTTTTGCGTGGCACTGTCACAGTACAGGCCTACATTGATATTTTAAGAACCTTCTTCCTTCCCACTGTTGAAGAGCAATTCGGGGATGGCAGGTGCGAAAACTTTGATTTCATGGTCGAGCGGCTGCTCATAAACCACGCATCAAGCCGACAAATGCCAAACGACGCCTCGCTTGGTGTAAGGTGTGGTAAATGACCGTACACAATGTGGCGATCCGATGACAGGGTGTGGGTATCGCGAATGCCGAGTGAACGTCATCTGCCAGCGTGTGTAGTGCCAACAGTGATATTCGGATGCTGCGGTGTTAGGGTGTGGTCCTTTTTTCATGGATGGGGCTTGCACCCCTTCTTGTTTTGCGTGGCACTGTCACAGTACAGGCCTACATTGATATTTTAAGAACCTTCTTCCTTCCCACTGTTGAAGAGCAATTCGGGGATGGCAGGTGCGAAAACTTTGATTTCATGGTCGAGCGGCTGCTCATAAACCACGCATCAAGCCGACAAATGCCAAACGACGCCTCGCTTGGTGTAAGGTGTGGTAAATGACCGTACACAATGTGGCGATCCGATGACAGGGTGCGGGTATCGCGAATGCCGAGTGAACGTCATCTGCCAGCGTGTGTAGTGCCAACAGTGATATTCGGATGCTGCGGTGTTAGGGTGTGGTCCTTTTTTCATGGATGGGGCTTGCACCCCTTCTTGTTTTGCGTGGCACTGTCACAGTACAGGCCTACATTGATATTTTAAGAACCTTCTTCCTTCCCACTGTTGAAGAGCAATTCGGGGATGGCAGGTGCGAAAACTTTGATTTCATGGTCGAGCGGCTGCTCATAAACCATGCATCAAGCCGACAAATGCCAAACGACGCCTCGCTTGGTGTAAGGTGTGGTAAATGACCGTACACAATGTGGCGATCCGATGACAGGGTGCGGGTATCGCGAATGCCGAGTGAACGTCATCTGCCAGCGTGTGCAGTGCCAACAGTGATATTCGGATGCTGTGGTGTTACGGTGTGGTCCTTTTTTCATGGATGGGGCTTGCACCCCTTCTTGTTTTGCGTGGCACTGTCACAGTACAGGCCTACATTGATATTTTAAGAACCTTCTTCCTTCCCACTGTTGAAGAGCAATTCGGGGATGGCAGGTGCGAAAACTTTTATTTCATGGTCGAGCGGCTGCTCATAAACCACGCATCAAGCCGACAAATGCCAAACGACGCCTCACTTGGTGTAAGGTGTGGTAAATGACCGTACACAATGTGGTGATCCGATGGCAGGGTGTGGGTATCGCGAATGCCGAGTGAACGTCATCTGCCAGCGTGTGTAGTGCCAACAGTGATATTCGGATGCTGTGGTGTTACGGTGTGGTCGTGTTTTTCATGGATGGGGCTTGCACCCCTTCTTGTTTTGCGTGGCACTGTCACAGTACAGGCCTACATTGATATTTTAAGAACCTTCTTCCTTCCCACTGTTGAAGAGCAATTCGGGGATGGCAGGTGCGAAAACTTTGATTTCATGGTCGAGCGGCTGCTCATAAACCACGCATCAAGCCGACAAATGCCAAACGACGCCTCGCTTGGTGTAAGGTGTGGTAAATGACCGTACACAATGTGGCGATCCGATGACAGGGTGTGGGTATCGCGAATGCCGAGTGAACGTCATCTGCCAGCGTGTGTAGTGCCAACAGTGATATTCGGATGCTGCGGTGTTAGGGTGTGGTCCTTTTTTCATGGATGGGGCTTGCACCCCTTCTTGTTTTGCGTGGCACTGTCACAGTACAGGCCTACATTGATATTTTAAGAACCTTCTTCCTTCCCACTGTTGAAGAGCAATTCGGGGATGGCAGGTGCGAAAACTTTGATTTCATGGTCGAGCGGCTGCTCATAAACCATGCATCAAGCCGACAAATGCCAAACGACGCCTCGCTTGGTGTAAGGTGTGGTAAATGACCGTACACAATGTGGCGATCCGATGACAGGGTGTGGGTATCGCGAATGCCGAGTGAACGTCATCTGCCAGCGTGTGCAGTGCCAACAGTGATATTCGGATGCTGTGGTGTTACGGTGTGGTCCTTTTTTCATGGATGGGGCTTGCACCCCTTCTTGTTTTGCGTGGCACTGTCACAGTACAGGCCTACATTGATATTTTAAGAACCTTCTTCCTTCCCACTGTTGAAGAGCAATTCGGGGATGGCAGGTGCGAAAACTTTGATTTCATGGTCGAGCGGCTGCTCATAAACCACGCATCAAGCCGACAAATGCCAAACGACGCCTCGCTTGGTGTAAGGTGTGGTAAATGACCGTACACAATGTGGCGATCCGATGACAGGGTGTGGGTATCGCGAATGCCGAGTGAACGTCATCTGCCAGCGTGTGCAGTGCCAACAGTGATATTCGGATGCTGTGGTGTTACGGTGTGGTCCTTTTTTCATGGATGGGGCTTGCACCCCTTCTTGTTTTGCGTGGCACTGTCACAGTACAGGCCTACATTGATATTTTAAGAACCTTCTTCCTTCCCACTGTTGAAGAGCAATTCGGGGATGGCAGGTGCGAAAACTTTGATTTCATGGTCGAGCGGCTGCTCATAAACCATGCATCAAGCCGACAAATGCCAAACGACGCCTCGCTTGGTGTAAGGTGTGGTAAATGACCGTACACAATGTGGCGATCCGATGACAGGGTGCGGGTATCGCGAATGCCGAGTGAACGTCATCTGCCAGCGTGTGTAGTGCCAACAGTGATATTCGGATGCTGCGGTGTTAGGGTGTGGTCCTTTTTTCATGGATGGGGCTTGCACCCCTTCTTGTTTTGCGTGGCACTGTCACAGTACAGGCCTACATTGATATTTTAAGAACCTTCTTCCTTCCCACTGTTGAAGAGCAATTCGGGGATGGCAGGTGCGAAAACTTTGATTTCATGGTCGAGCGGCTGCTCATAAACCATGCATCAAGCCGACAAATGCCAAACGACGCCTCGCTTGGTGTAAGGTGTGGTAAATGACCGTACACAATGTGGCGATCCGATGACAGGGTGTGGGTATCGCGAATGCCGAGTGAACGTCATCTGCCAGCGTGTGCAGTGCCAACAGTGATATTCGGATGCTGTGGTGTTACGGTGTGGTCCTTTTTTCATGGATGGGGCTTGCACCCCTTCTTGTTTTGCGTGGCACTGTCACAGTACAGGCCTACATTGATATTTTAAGAACCTTCTTCCTTCCCACTGTTGAAGAGCAATTCGGGGATGGCAGGTGCGAAAACTTTGATTTCATGGTCGAGCGGCTGCTCATAAACCACGCATCAAGCCGACAAATGCCAAACGACGCCTCACTTGGTGTAAGGTGTGGTAAATGACCGTACACAATGTGGTGATCCGATGACAGGGTGTGGGTATCGCGAATGCCGAGTGAACGTCATCTGCCAGCGTGTGTAGTGCCAACAGTGATATTCGGATGCTGTGGTGTTACGGTGTGGTCGTGTTTTTCATGGATGGGGCTTGCACCCCTTCTTGTTTTGCGTGGCACTGTCACAGTACAGGCCTACATTGATATTTTAAGAACCTTCTTCCTTCCCACTGTTGAAGAGCAATTCGGGGATGGCAGGTGCGAAAACTTTGATTTCATGGTCGAGCGGCTGCTCATAAACCACGCATCAAGCCGACAAATGCCAAACGACGCCTCGCTTGGTGTAAGGTGTGGTAAATGACCGTACACAATGTGGCGATCCGATGACAGGGTGTGGGTATCGCGAATGCCGAGTGAACGTCATCTGCCAGCGTGTGCAGTGCCAACAGTGATATTCGGATGCTGTGGTGTTACGGTGTGGTCCTTTTTTCATGGATGGGGCTTGCACCCCTTCTTGTTTTGCGTGGCACTGTCACAGTACAGGCCTACATTGATATTTTAAGAACCTTCTTCCTTCCCACTGTTGAAGAGCAATTCGGGGATGGCAGGTGCGAAAACTTTGATTTCATGGTCGAGCGGCTGCTCATAAACCACGCATCAAGCCGACAAATGCCAAACGACGCCTCGCTTGGTGTAAGGTGTGGTAAATGACCGTACACAATGTGGCGATCCGATGACAGGGTGTGGGTATCGCGAATGCCGAGTGAACGTCATCTGCCAGCGTGTGCAGTGCCAACAGTGATATTCGGATGCTGCGGTGTTAGGGTGTGGTCCTTTTTTCATGGATGGGGCTTGCACCCCTTCTTGTTTTGCGTGGCACTGTCACAGTACAGGCCTACATTGATATTTTAAGAACCTTCTTCCTTCCCACTGTTGAAGAGCAATTCGGGGATGGCAGGTGCGAAAACTTTTATTTCATGGTCGAGCGGCTGCTCATAAACCACGCATCAAGCCGACAAATGCCAAACGACGCCTCGCTTGGTGTAAGGTGTGGTAAATGACCGTACACAATGTGGCGATCCGATGACAGGGTGTGGGTATCGCGAATGCCGAGTGAACGTCATCTGCCAGCGTGTGTAGTGCCAACAGTGATATTCGGATGCTGCGGTGTTAGGGTGTGGTCCTTTTTTCATGGATGGGGCTTGCACCCCTTCTTGTTTTGCGTGGCACTGTCACAGTACAGGCCTACATTGATATTTTAAGAACCTTCTTCCTTCCCACTGTTGAAGAGCAATTCGGGGATGGCAGGTGCGAAAACTTTTATTTCATGGTCGAGCGGCTGCTCATAAACCACGCATCAAGCCGACAAATGCCAAACGACGCCTCGCTTGGTGTAAGGTGTGGTAAATGACCGTACACAATGTGGCGATCCGATGACAGGGTGTGGGTATCGCGAATGCCGAGTGAACGTCATCTGCCAGCGTGTGTAGTGCCAACAGTGATATTCGGATGCTGCGGTGTTAGGGTGTGGTCCTTTTTTCATGGATGGGGCTTGCACCCCTTCTTGTTTTGCGTGGCACTGTCACAGTACAGGCCTACATTGATATTTTAAGAACCTTCTTCCTTCCCACTGTTGAAGAGCAATTCGGGGATGGCAGGTGCGAAAACTTTTATTTCATGGTCGAGCGGCTGCTCATAAACCACGCATCAAGCCGACAAATGCCAAACGACGCCTCGCTTGGTGTAAGGTGTGGTAAATGACCGTACACAATGTGGCGATCCGATGACAGGGTGTGGGTATCGCGAATGCCGAGTGAACGTCATCTGCCAGCGTGTGTAGTGCCAACAGTGATATTCGGATGCTGCGGTGTTAGGGTGTGGTCCTTTTTTCATGGATGGGGCTTGCACCCCTTCTTGTTTTGCGTGGCACTGTCACAGTACAATCCTACATTGATATTTTAAGAACCTTCTTCCTTCCCACTGTTGAAGAGCAATTCGGGGATGGCAGGTGCGAAAACTTTGATTTCATGGTCGAGCGGCTGCTCATAAACCACGCGTCAAGCCGACAAATGCCAAACGACGCCTCGCTTGGTGTAACGTGTGGTAAATGACCGTACACAATGTGGCGATCCGATGACAGGGTGTGGGTATCGCGAATGCCGAGTGAACGTCATCTGCCAGCGTGTGTAGTGCCAACAGTGATATTCGGATGCTGCGGTGTTAGGGTGTGGTCCTTTTTTCATGGATGGGGCTTGCACCCCTTCTTGTTTTGCGTGGCACTGTCACAGTACAGGCCTACATTGATATTTTAAGAACCTTCTTCCTTCCCACTGTTGAAGAGCAATTCGGGGATGGCAGGTGCGAAAACTTTTATTTCATGGTCGAGCGGCTGCTCATAAACCACGCATCAAGCCGACAAATGCCAAACGACGCCTCACTTGGTGTAAGGTGTGGTAAATGACCGTACACAATGTGGCGATCCGATGACAGGGTGCGGGTATCGCGAATGCCGAGTGAACGTCATCTGCCAGCGTGTGTAGTGCCAACAGTGATATTCGGATGCTGTGGTGTTACGGTGTGGTCCTTTTTTCATGGATGGGGCTTGCACCCCTTCTTGTTTTGCGTGGCACTGTCACAGTACAGGCCTACATTGATATTTTAAGAACCTTCTTCCTTCCCACTGTTGAAGAGCAATTCGGGGATGGCAGGTGCGAAAACTTTTATTTCATGGTCGAGCGGCTGCTCATAAACCACGCATCAAGCCGACAAATGCCAAACGACGCCTCGCTTGGTGTAAGGTGTGGTAAATGACCGTACACAATGTGGCGATCCGATGGCAGGGTGCGGGTATCGCGAATGCCGAGTGAACGTCATCTGCCAGCGTGTGTAGTGCCAACAGTGATATTCGGATGCTGTGGTGTTACGGTGTGGTCCTTTTTTCATGGATGGGGCTTGCCCCCCTTTCTTGTTTTGCGTGGCACTGTCACAGTACAGGCCTACATTGATATTTTAAGAACCTTCTTCCTTCCCACTGTTGAAGAGCAATTCGGGGATGGCAGGTGCGAAAACTTTTATTTCATGGTCGAGCGGCTGCTCATAAACCACGCATCAAGCCGACAAATGCCAAACGACGCCTCGCTTGGTGTAAGGTGTGGTAAATGACCGTACACAATGTGGCGATCCGATGACAGGGTGTGGGTATCGCGAATGCCGAGTGAACGTCATCTGCCAGCGTGTGTAGTGCCAACAGTGATATTCGGATGCTGTGGTGTTACGGTGTGGTCGTGTTTTTCATGGATGGGGCTTGCACCCCTTCTTGTTTTGCGTGGCACTGTCACAGTACAGGCCTACATTGATATTTTAAGAACCTTCTTCCTTCCCACTGTTGAAGAGCAATTCGGGGATGGCAGGTGCGAAAACTTTTATTTCATGGTCGAGCGGCTGCTCATAAACCACGCATCAAGCCGACAAATGCCAAACGACGCCTCGCTTGGTGTAAGGTGTGGTAAATGACCGTACACAATGTGGCGATCCGATGGCAGGGTGCGGGTATCGCGAATGCCGAGTGAACGTCATCTGCCAGCGTGTGTAGTGCCAACAGTGATATTCGGATGCTGTGGTGTTACGGTGTGGTCCTTTTTTCATGGATGGGGCTTGCCCCCCTTTCTTGTTTTGCGTGGCACTGTCACAGTACAGGCCTACATTGATATTTTAAGAACCTTCTTCCTTCCCACTGTTGAAGAGCAATTCGGGGATGGCAGGTGCGAAAACTTTTATTTCATGGTCGAGCGGCTGCTCATAAACCACGCATCAAGCCGACAAATGCCAAACGACGCCTCGCTTGGTGTAAGGTGTGGTAAATGACCGTACACAATGTGGCGATCCGATGACAGGGTGTGGGTATCGCGAATGCCGAGTGAACGTCATCTGCCAGCGTGTGTAGTGCCAACAGTGATATTCGGATGCTGTGGTGTTACGGTGTGGTCGTGTTTTTCATGGATGGGGCTTGCACCCCTTCTTGTTTTGCGTGGCACTGTCACAGTACAGGCCTACATTGATATTTTAAGAACATTCTTCCTTCCCACTGTTGAAGAGCAATTCGGGGATGGCAGGTGCGAAAACCTTTATTTCATGGTCGAACGGCTGCTCATAAACCACGCATCAAGCCGACAAATGCCAAACGACGCCTCGCTTGGTGTAAGGTGTGGTAAATGACCGTACACAATGTGGCGATCCGATGGCAGGGTGCGGGTATCGCGAAAGCCGAGTGAACGTCATCTGCCAACGTGTGTAGTGCCAACAGTGATATTCGGGTGCTGTGGTGTTACGGTGTGGTCGTGATTTACATGGATGGGGCTTGCACCCCTTCTTGTTTTGCGTGGCACTGTCACAGTACAGGCCTACATTGATATTTTAAGAACCTTCTTCCTTCCCACTGTTGAGGAGCAATTCGGGGATATCAGTTCCATCTTTCAACATGATAGAGCACTTATTCATAATGCACAGCCTATGGTGTAGTGTTTACACGGCAATAACACCCCTGTAATGGACTGGCCTGCACCGAGTCTTGACCTGAATCTTATAGAACACCTTTGGGATGTTTTGGAACGCCGACTTAGTGCCAGGCCTCACTGAACGACATCAATATCTCTCCTCAGTGCAGCACTCCGTGAAGAATGGGCTGCAATTCCCCAAGAAACCTTCGAGCACCTGATTGAACATATGCCTGCGAGAGTGAAAGCTGTCATCAAGGCTAAGGGTGGGCCAACACCATACTGAACTCCAGCATTACCGATGGAGGGCGCCTCGAGCTTGTAAGTCATTTTCAGCCAGGTGTCCGGATAGTTCTGATGACATAGTGTATCATCAATATGTGTACAGTAACTGGCAGTTAACTCGAACACGCTTGCAAGTTTATCTAGCACTTGTCTCGTAAGCACATGGCCATAAAATCACAGATATTATGTATACAGTACAAGACTTTATAACACCGTGCCTCGATATTTTTCCAACATATTTACAATTATACATGTGTTGCACAACCTGTGAAAATTAACTGGTCCTTCTTTCAAATACTTCTCGTCTTCTCTTTGCGTCGGTAGCAACGGCAGCGGTGTGGTCTACCAGAGCTGTTACTAAAACACAGACGTGCAGAAACGCATATAAAACAAGGTGAATACGAGTGATGTTCAAGTCTCTCTGTTACAGCAAATTGTAGACAACGAGCGCCATCCCAAAATGACCTGACTATGACGGTTTGATGTCGAGAACATGCCCGGAAGACAATGCTTACTCCATAGATATACATAGTCTATGGTGACAACTCACTTTTCTCTTTATAAGACAGCACACATAGTTGTTGCAATAGTCGCTGAAATAGAAATGGAGTTGATCTTTTGGGACAGAATCGAGTTCCAACACGGCTACCAGTCATCCCGTCTGTCTGAACTGATCTCTGTCAAGTCACCAAGGCAGGAGGCACTTCGTGTGAGCTACCAGCCAGTCACAAGTTAGTAATACCACTTGCTGCTTATTTTTGATACGGCAGTTCAGTAGTGCTGAATTCCTATTTTCTTATATTACTCAGCATTGCTTCGATCTTATGCTCCTGTTTGTCTCTTGTAAACGTTAATTGTACCTGTCTCATCATAACTGTGTGCTTTCTGATTTGTAGCGTCAGTATTCGGCGCACACTCTCGGTTAGCCGCTCCCTGGATGACCGTTGGGTGGTGTTGGCTGAGATGTGCTGCTCGCCGAAGCCAGACGGTGCGGCGCCAGTAGTCCAGTCTACTCCTACCCTCGCGGCGTGACTTCCGGAAGACATGCGGGGGTGGTGGCCGCCAGTCCTGGGCGTGCCTCTGCCGTCTTGCGCCCCACGCCTTCCCCAGTCCAGAGCTTCTCAGTCCATCATCATCATCGTCATCATCAATGAAGATTATGCCTTCTTCTGCCTTCTTCTTTATTTTGTGCTGTCCACTTCACGATAGTTTTGACAGTTTGTATTCTCTGACAGATTTCCTGTTATTTTCTTTTTTGGCTTTCCCTTGCTTTTCCTAAATAAGAGTACAAAATGTTCCGCTTTCCTTTTTTGGATAGTTGTTTGAAGCTACTTTGCTCTTTGGTCTCTTTCAAGACAAGTTACTCTCATTCTAATTTCTGTTCGTAGTAGCTGGACAGAAGACTTGTACCGTTGCAGAACGCACAAAACTTTTGACTGTATGTCTCACCTGACAGCCATAGTAATTTCGAAATCCTTCTGTTACAGCTGTCAGCCTCGGGTCGCACAAAATGTATCGTTACCAGTCTGGACTTCTTATCAAGTCTCATCGCTTGATCAGCTCAAGAAGAAAGAAAAAGGGGGATGGTAAGACACCAGACAACTACATTGCAGAATCAAACTAAGTTCTATAGCAACGTAACGTAACAGGCCAGCAGTGGCGTGTACGGTTTCCATTTGTTATACGAATGCATCGTGTCTGGGCATGTCCGAAAGAATGGACACGACGCATTCATATAACTGATTCGTCTCGATGGGTAATGAACCCACCACCTTCAGTGGGGATGTTCCATCTTCTGCCGGCATCTAAAGTTGATGAGCATGGAGGTCATGGACGGAGACTGAGAATAGGTGGCACTGGATGCGAATTTTGAGTCGGCCGGGGAGCGTACTGAGATGGTGCGCACGTTGGCTGTAAGTGCTCTGTCCGGATGGCACAGTGGTTAACACAGCCGCCTACTAAGCGGGAGATCCCTGGTTCGAGTCCCAGCATGGCACACCTTTTAACTCGTCGCTGATGATTCTGCGTAAAGTAGCAATGCAGCTAATATCAATTATTCCTTCCCTTTCCTTTCCTTTCTGTCACCTTCACCTTTAGTTTTCATTTGTACCTGGGCGAATTACTACTGTATGTAACGCATTCAGTTGTTTGTATTTGTATTCGGAAGTTACTTTTGTTTTATGATTTGTTTCTCTAGTAGTCCGTTGTCCCCTATTTTCTTCCTTCTCAAACAAATTATCTGAGGATGACTTGGTATTGAGTCAAAACCGGTTACAATAGCGTTTCTGTCACCAGAGGATGAGTCCTCCCCTGAGACAGTCTCTGCAAAGTACGTTCGCTGCGTGACCGCTCTGTCACATCCAGAAACATCATAAACATCGCACTGGTGACAAATGTAGCCACACAAAATTATGCACAAATAAGAGACAAATCTCCCATGATACTGAAATGCGTCATGCTATTAAAACCTGGGATACAAAATTGTCGGAACAGGAATGTTCGTTGTTTATAAAATTCCCAAGATAGGTGCCACCTCAGTAATTTCAGTTTTACGTGCATGAATTAAAGATGATATTGTTCGCTGGCACAATAGTTTACGAAACCACAGCCTCGAAGAGAGTAGGAGTGTAATTCTAACTTTAAATTTTCGTTCGACAAAATACTCAGCGATGAGGTACTTAATTTTTTTTTGAAATAAGGACGTGTTTGTCCCGTAAGTGAATAAAATATGCTCGAACAAGAAGCAAAATTTCCAGCGTGTGTGAAATTAATGCAGTGGCCCCCACATTTCACGTAACGGAGCACATCGTTGCGTGCTGCGTGGGTCGAGGCGCAGCCGACATTTCGCTGCAGCACAGCAATTTGTCCGCCGCGGCAGCCGTGATTTCTGCCTGCATTTACGCAACTCTGCCGCAAATGGGCGACGGGCAGACAGAGACGTCGGGCACAACTTGCCTAAGTGGCCCATCGCCCGACTGAAATGACAGCCTTCCAGCGCGAGTGTTCCGAAGCAAACAAGTTGACGCAAAACGCTTCTCGGCATAAAAGATGGAAAGCGGCGGAGAATTACGCGTCCGTCGCGAGTGACAAGTTTCGACGCAGGGAACACAACAGACCGGATGTTAGCGGCCGGCCGTTTGAACCTTTTGTTTTCTTCTTAAACAGCGGTGCACGTGGAAAATATTTGGCCGCCCCGCACGGGGAGGTCTTCAATTTTTCATCGCCGGTGTTAGTTGCGCCGGCGGCCGGAAGAGCGAGCGACCTGTCTGTGTGCCCGGGAAGGGAAGACGCTTCTCCGCAAACAGTTTTATCGGAGTGGACGGAGGAAAAAAGGAGGAGGGGGGGGGGGTCCTATCGCAGTGGCAGCGGTCGTAGCAATTTTGTGGGAGCACCTGTTTTACTCTTTGTCCGGCCGGTCGTGAAATATGGAGCGGCTGCGGCCAGGGCAGCGGCGTGGCACGCGACGGCGCCTGCCGGCCCCTCTCAAACATTCCCTTTGACGGCCGCCGCCGCCGCCGTCCCCGCATTCGCGACCCCGTGGTCGGCCTGTTAATGCCTCGCTGTCGCTGTGACGATTCCCACGCGACCACGCAAAGCGTCACGATCAGCACCTATCACCGCCACCAATGAACAGTCTCGTAGTCCGTAGTCAGGGGGTGGGAGTGGGGTGGAAGGCTGGACTATGAAGTTATGAGGGGAGGCCGTGAAGACCGTGATACCCCCTCCATAAAGAACATCTACATCTATATTTACATGATTACTCCGCAATTCACAATTAAATGCCTGGCAGAGGATTCGCCGAATCACCTTCAAGCTATTTTTTTTTTTTTTTTTTTTTACCACAAAGTACGAGGGTGAGTCAAACGAAAACCTTAAATATTTTTTAAATATTATTTATTGTGCAGAAGTGGTACAAAGCTGTATCACTTTTCAACATAATCTCTCCCACGCTCAATGCAAGCCCTCCAGCGTTTACAAAGTGCATAAATTCCTTTAGAAAAAAATTCTTTTGGCAGTCTGCGCAACCACTCATGCACCGCGTGGCGTACCTCTTCATCAGAACGGAACTTCTTTCCTCCCATTGCGCCTATGAGTGGTCCAAACATATAGAAATCACTTGGGGCAAGGTCTGGTGAGTATGGTGTACGAGGAAGACGCTCAAAATGCAGGTCTGTGATTGTTGCAACCGTTGTACGGGCAGTGTGGGGGCCTTGCATTGTCATGTTGCAAAAGGACACCTGCTGACAGCAATCCACGTCGCTTTGATTTGATTGCAGGCCGCAGATGATTTCTTAGGAGATCTGTGTACGATGCACTGGTGACATTGGTCCCTCTAGGCATGTAATGCTCCAAAATGACGCCTTTATCGTCCCAAAAGAGAGTCAGCGCAACCTTCCCTGCTGATGGTTATGTTCGAAACTTCTTTGGTTTTGGTGATGAGGAATGGCGCCATTCCTTGCTTGCTCTCTTCGTTTCCGGTTGGTGGAAATGAACCCAGGTTTCGTCTCCAGTAACAATTCTTGCAAGGAAGCCATCACCTTCTCGTTCAAAGCGCCGAAGAAGTTCTTCACAAGCATCAACACGTCGTTCTCTCATTTCAGGAGTCAGCTGCCGTGGCACCCATCTTGCAGACACTTTGTGAAACTGGAGCACATCATGCACAATGTGGTGTGCTGACCCATGACTAATCCGTGAACATGCTGCAACGTCATTCAGTGTCAATCGGCGGTTTTCCTTCACCATGGCTTCAACTGCTGCAATGTTCAGTGGAGTCACAACTCGTTGTGCCTGACCTGGACGAGGAGCATCTTCCACTGAAGTCACACCATTTGCGAACTTCCTACTCCATTCGTAGACTTGCTTCTGTGACAAGCATGCATCACAGTATTGAACCTTCATTCGTCGACGAATTTCAATAGGTTTCACACCTTCACTACGCAAAAGCCGAATAACAGAACGCTGTTCTTCCCTGGTGCAAGTCGCACGTGGGACGGCCAAAAATGTTCAAATGTGTGTGAAATCTTATGGGACTTAACTGCTAAGGTCATCAGTCCCTAAGCTTACACACTACTTAATCTAAATTATCCTAAGGACAAACACACACACACACACACCCATGCCCGAGGGAGGACTCGAACCTTCGCCGGGATCAGCGGCACAGTCCATGACTGCAGCACCTGAGTCCGCTCGGGGGCGGCCATCTTTATACTGATACTGCGAGGGTATGTGTGCATCTGCACTATACTGCCACCTACAGGCCATTCTGCACGCTATCTGTAGCACGCTTACCAACGTACAGGATAACGGCGCGAAATTTCGATTTGTTATTACAAATTTAAGGTTTTCATTTGACTCACCCTCGTATTTTATATTCTGGGCATCTGCAGTTGTTGAAAGGCATGATGTTAAGAAGAATTCCACTGACAGCTAGTAAAATTGTTGTTTTATTGATATACAACCGGTTTCGCGCTCTAAAGCCGCACCATCAGGTGCAGCCTACATACAGGCTGCGGCAAATGAAAGTCGCCTGCAGAACAGAGTTCCAGGGTGTAAAGAAACACAGAAGAGGAAACGAAATACAGTACTAACCCGACTATAGCAGTTGGTGAAAGTGACCACCATCCATCTCTTGGCACTTTTGGATCCTGGTCAGCAAGATGCCGAAGGGATATCGAAAGTGGACTGCTGGAACTGCTGCAGTCTCATCCGAAACCTTCTGCTACAGTTCTTGAAGAGTTTGAGAGTTGTTGTGATGCTCCTTGACTTGACGGCTCCCCACGCGAAGTAATCGCACACTGACAGAACAGGTGACCTGGGTGGCCAGCTAGGGCCGCGACCAGACCGACCTTTGCTAACAACTCTGTCAGGTGCGAAGATTGTGTAAAAGCGCTTCAAGGTTCGTCCGCCTGTTGGGCAGCTGCTCCATCCTGTTGGAAGTAACTGCAGGGCTTTGCCTCGTCCTTTAATGTTGCCACACCCTCCCGCCGGAGGTTCGAGTCCTCCCTAGGGCATGGGTGTGTTTGTTGTTCTTAGCATAAGTTAGTTTAAGCAGTGTGTAAGTCTAGGAACCTATGACCTAAGCAATTTGGTCCCTTAGAAATTCACACACATTTCAAAGTAATGCTGCCACAAATGTTTTCAAAATGTTGGCCATGTAAGATGAAAGAAGATGGGACCAATAATGCGGCGTACAGACACTGCACACTAAACCCCAACCTTCTGATCATGCAGTGTTTCGTGGAAGTTCTGCTAATTCTCCGCTGCCTTGAACCTGTGAGTGGGCATAACCAATCAGGCGAAACCAGGCTGCATCAGACATAAAGCCAAAGAACATGAAGCCTTTCATTGCTAGCTCACTGAACAGCCACTCACAAAACTGGAGGCGCTCAGGGGCATCTGCTGATTTTAATGCTTGAACAACAGACACTCGGTAGGGATGCATTTGCAGATCCAGATGAAGTATTCGTCAGCATGATCAACTGATATCCCAAACTCTTGCAATAGCTGTCGAGTTGGTTTGACAGGATTCTTCGGGCATGGATGTGTGTGATATCCTTAGGTTAGTTAGGTTTAATTAGTTCTACGTTCTAGGCGACTGATGACCTCAGAAGTTAAGTCGCATAGTGCTCAGAGCCATTTGAACCATTTTTTTTGACAGAACTCTGAAGCGTTTTCAGGTAACTGCACCCACATTTTCTGATGTGCGGGCACGTTTTGGAATGTTTTTGACTAGTTCAAAACAGTCCAGTCTGACGCCATTTTCAGACTAAGCGTTGCATCGCACTCTTTCCTGGCACTTTGACAGTTTTAAACTTCTCAGCAAACAACTGACCATACAGTTTCCACGACTTTGCTGTCACGTAACTTTACAAAGCGAACACCCGCTTCTCGCTGTGGGTATGATCGTTCCCTCTGCACTGCTCCACTCTCATTGACACAGCACGCACTACGTTCTGAACAGGAGTGGGTTCCGTGATGGGCGTACACGTGGTGTCGTGAAATGAAATGTCGTGTGGCGAGGGCCTTCCGGCGCGTAGACCGGTCGCTTGCTGCAAGTTTTTTAGATGACGCCGCCTTCGGCGACTTGCGTATCGATGAGAATAGTGACAACACAACACCCAGTCCCCGAGCGGAGAAAATCTCCAACCCAGCCGGGAATCGAACCCGGGCCTCTAGTATGATATTCTGCTGCGTTGACCACTCAGCTACGGAGGCGGACACGGGGTGTGTTTATATGCTTATATTCAAATCCGATCGTATCCACTCGTCCGGGCCACTTATATTTGCCCCGCTCTGTAGTAACATACATTACTTTAAAATTAATAAAGGTGATATCTAAAAGACCTTTCTTTAATCATCATTCGTCTGATTGGTTTTATGCGGCTCGCCGCGAATTCCTCTCATGTGCC
Source organism: Schistocerca americana (assembly GCF_021461395.2). NCBI lineage: Eukaryota > Metazoa > Arthropoda > Insecta > Orthoptera > Acrididae > Schistocerca > Schistocerca americana. The sequence goes on along the minus strand of NC_060123.1, from coordinate 129,934,757 downwards.
AGCCTCTTCATTTCAGAGTAGCACTTGCAACCTACGTCCTGAATTATTTTCTGGATGTATTCCAATCTCTGTCTCCATCTACAGTTTTTACCCGCTGCAGCTCCCTCTAGTACCACGGAAGTCATTACCTGATGTCTTAACAGATGTCTGTCATCCTGTCTCTTCTTCTTGTCAGTGTTTACCACATACTCCTTTCCTCTCTGATACTGCACAGAACCTCCTCATTCCTTACCTTACCAGTCCACTTAATTTTCAACATTCGCCTGTAGCACTACATCTCAAATACTTCGATTCTTTTCTGTTCCGGTTTTATCACAGTCAGTATTTCACTAGGATACAACGCTGTACTCCAAACATAAATTCTCAGAGCTTTATTCCTCAAATTAAAGCCTATGTTTGATAATAGTATACCGTACTTCTCTTGGCCAAGAATGCCCTTTTTGCCAATACTAGTATGCTTTTGATGTCCTGCTTGCTCCGTCTGTCACGGGTTATATTGCTGCCTAGGTAGCTGAATTCCTTAACTTCATCTACGTCGGGACCATCAATCCTGACGTTAAGTTTCTCATTGTTCTCATTCCTGCTACTTTTCATTACGTTCATCTTTCTTCAGTTTACTCTCAATCCATATTCCGTACTCATTTTGACTGGTCATTCCACTCAGCAGATACTGTAATTCTTCTTCACTTTCACTGACGATAGTAATGTCATCAGCGAATATTATCATTGATGTCCTTCCACACTGAATTTTAATTCCACTCTTGACCCTCTCTTTTATTTCCGTCATTGCTTCTTCGATGTGTAGATTGAACAGTAGGGGCAAAAGACTACATCTTCGTCTAATATTCTTTTTAATCCAAAGACTTTTTCTTGATCTTCCACTCTTATTATTCCCTCTTGGGCCTTGTACATGTTGTCTATTACACGTATCTCCCATAGCTTACCGCTATTTTGCCGGCCGATGTGGCCGTGCGGTTCCAAGCGCTTCAGTTTGGAACCGCGTGACCGCTACGGTCGCAGGTTCGAATCCTGCCTCGGGCATGGATGTGTGTGATGTCCTTAGGTTGGTTAGGTTTAAGTAGTTCTAAGTTCTAGGGGACTGATGACCTCAGAAGTTAAGTGCCCATAGTGCTCAGAGCCAGCCTCACCGCTATTTTCTTCAGAATTTCGAATATCCTACGCCATTTGACATTGTCGAACGCTTTTCCGGTCGTCAAATCCTAAGGACGTGTTTTGTGTTTTCGTCAGCCTTACTTCCACTATCAACCGCAACGTTAGAACCGTCCCTCCGGTGCTTTACCTCTCCTAAGGCCAGACTCATCGCCATATACCACAACCTCAGTTTTCTTTTCCATTCTTCTATATATTATTCGGCTGTTTGGATGCGTGAGCTGTTAAGCTGATTGTGCGATAATTCTGCACCTGTCAGCTCTTGCAGCCTTCGGAATTGTGTGGATGATATTTTTCCGAAAGTCAATTAGTATGTCGCCAGACTCACACATTTTACACACAAACGTGAATAGTCGTTTGTTGCCACTTCTCCCAATGATTTTAGAAAGTCTGGTAGAATGTTATTTATTCCTTCTGCCTTACTCGATCTTAAGCCTTCCAAAGCTCTTTTTAATTCTGATTCTAAGACTGGATTAGCTATCTCTTTTAAAACGACTCCCGTTTCTTCTTCAATCACATCAGACAAGTCTTCTCACTCATAGAAGCCTTCAATGTACTCTTCCAACCTGTTCGCTCCCCTCTGCATTTAACAGTGGAATTCCCATTGCGCTCTTAATGTTACCACCCTTGCTTTTAATTTCACCGAAGGTCGTTTTGACTTTTATATACGCTGATTCAGTCTTTCCGACAGTCATTTCTCTCTCGATTTCTTCACTTTCTTGCCTGCCAGCCATTTCACCTTAGCTTCCCCGTACTTCCTATTTATTTCATTACTGAGTGACTTTAATTCTGTATTCCTGAATTTTCCTGAACATTTTTGTACTACCTTCTTTCATCACTTAACTGAAGTATTTCTTCTGTTACTCATGGTTTCTTCGCGATTATCTTCTTTGTATCCAAATTTTTCTTTCCAACTTCTGTGATCGCCCTTTTTAGAGATGTCCATTCCTCATCAACTAAACTGCTTACTGAGCTATTCATTATCGCAGTAGCTATATCCTTAAAGAACTTCAAGCGTATCTCCTCATTCCTTAATATTTCTATATCCCACTTCATTGCACAGTGATTCTTCCTGATTAGTCTCTTAAACTTCATCACTACTAAACTTGGATCTGAATTTGTATCTGCTCCTGTGTACGCTTTACAATCCAGCATCTGATTTCGGAATCTCTGCCCGACCATGGTGTAAACTATCTGAAATCTTCCCGTTCTCCCGCCCTTTTCCAAGTATACCTCTTCCTCTTGTGAACCTTGAACGGCCGGCCGGAGTGGCCGTGCGGTTCTAGGCGCTACAGTCTGGAGCCGAGCGACCGCTACGGTCGCAGGTTCGAATCCTGCCTCGGGTATGGATGTGTGTGATGTCCTTAGGTTAGTTAGGTTTAATTAGTTCGAAGTTCTAGGCGACTGATGACCTCGGAAGTTTAGTCGCATAGTGCTCAGAGCCATTTGAACCATTTTTTTAACCTTGAACAGAGTTTTCGCTATTACTAACTGAAACTTATTGCAGAGCTCAGTTAGTCTTTCTGCTCTCTCATTCCTAGTGCCAAGCCCATATTCTCCGGCAAATCTTTCTTCTACTGCTTCCCCTACAACCGCATTACAGTTCCTCATGACTACTAGGTTTTCATCTCCGTTTACATACTGAATTACCCGTTCAGTATCCTCATATACTTTCTCTCTCTCTCCATCTTCAGCTTGCAACGTCGGTGTGTATACCTGAACTATCGTTGTCGGTGATGGTTTGCTGTAGATTTTGATGAGGACAACCCTATCACAGAACTGTTCACAGTAACTCACTCTCTGTCCTTCCTTCCTACTCACAAACGAACCCTACTTCCGTTATACCATTTTCTGCTGTTGTTGCTATTACCTCATACGTATCTGACCAGAAATCCTTGTCTTCTTCCCATTTCACTGTACTGACCCGCACTGTAACTAGAATGAGCCTTTGCATTTCAATTTACAGATTTTCTAGGTTCCCTACACGTTCAAGCTTCTGACGTTCCACGCCCCAACTCGTAAAACGTTATAATTTTGTTGGGTATTAAATCTTTTTCTCATGGTCACCTCCCCCTTGGCAGTCCCAGTCCAGAGATCCGAATGGGAATTAGTCCGGAATTTTTCGCCAATGGAGAGATCACCATGGCACTACAGGCAACGTGCCCTGTGGATACACCTTCTGTGTCTTTAATGCAGTGGTTTCTATTGCCTGCTGCATCCTCATACCACTGATCACTGCATCCTCATACCACTGATCATTGCTGATTCTTCCGTGTTTAGGGGCAGTTTCCCACCCCTAGGAGAAGAGAGGGCCCTGCACCTCCGCCCTTTTTGACAAGGCCGTTGACAGAATAAGGATGACATGTTGTGCCGGAAGCCTTCGGCCGCCAGTGCTTATTACTTTTATTCAAAATTTAACTGGCGGCGGGATTGAACCCGGACCGAGGACGTTTTGGTTAGTAATCAAAGACGCTACTCGTAGACGACGGACGCATCATAGCTGTAACATCGCTGTACCTGTCGCTCGTATTGAAGATACGTTATTTTGTGAATAAAGTCTCCTATACACTGGCGAACGGAGAGTGACGACGACGTGATCCATTAATTTAATAGAAATTTATAGTGCGTAGATCATGTAGTTATAGAACCTTGTTATAAATTTTCCTGCATCTAAAACGAGGAAAAAAATTTAAAGTGAAAGGATGCTACAAAATTTTTAAAACGGCGGCTGGCAATAAAAAAAAATATTCTCTACTGACGCGATTAGTCGGGGTACAATGCAAACTGCTGTGTGGAATGGTATGTGGTGGCGCTTTCTTATGGGTGTGACGGTGGGACAACTCGGTGTTGGGAAGAGTAGAAGCGGCCCACACAAGCGACTACGACGGACTATCAGGCTGGCGGATCGGAAACTGTCTTGTGAACGGTGTGACGTCATGTACCCATGACTAGCACCGCTGGGTCGCTCCCCTTACAAGCTAGAATAATAGTGAATTCTGTTGCGTACTGAGTAATTAATCGTATAACCAAAGAAAACTAGTCAGAATGCTGTGGTGCTTTAATTCTAATTCATTGTTCAACGCAAACTGTGCGTTTCCTTTCTTCTTCTTTTAGATGCGGGCAAATTTAAAACAAGTCCATCGATAAGTACATGATCCAGCCACCATCAATTTTCACGAAATTTGCAGATCATGTCTTTGTCACTTTTCGTTCGCCATTGTAACGTAGACAATACTCACTGAATAACATATTTTGTCTGGGAGCAATGCGTAACCTTTCAACACTGTGAATGTGTTTTAGATATTGACTTTATTAATTTTAAAATCTACGAGGTTGAGACATTGTATATTCTCTTTAGCATGTAGGTTGCATCTGATGATGCGGGTTTAGGCGGCGAAACAGGTTGTGTATCAATAATACAACAATTTTACCAACTATCAGCGGAATTCTTCGTGACATAACATTTTTCTAGCGTTCACTCTCGAACAGCAAATGCTTAAAACTTTCGGAACGAGCTATGATTTCTCTTCTTTTATTATCATGGTCATTTCTCCCTGTCTAAATGGGCGCCAACAAAATATTTTCACAGTCTGGGGAGAAAGTTGGTGATTGAAATTTAATTAGAAGCCCCTGCAGCAAAGAAAAAACGCCATTGTTTTAATAATTGCCACCCCAATTCGCCTTCCCCCCCATGAACCATGGACCTTGCCGTTGGTGGGGAGGCTTGCGTGCCTCAGCGATACAGATGGCCGTACCGTAGATGCAACCACAACGGAGGGGTATCTGTTGAGATGTCAGACAAACGTGTGGTTCCTGAAGAGGGACAGCAGCCTTTTCAGTAGTTTCAGGGGCAACGGTCTGGATGATTGACTGATCTGGCCTTGTAACACTAACCAAAACGGCTTTGCTGTGCTGGTACTGCGAACGGCTGAAAGCAAGGGGAAACTACAGCCGTAATTTTTCCCGAGGGCATGCAGCTTTACTGTATGGTTTAATGATGGCCTCCTCTTGGGTAAAATATTCCGGAGGTAAAATAGTCCCCCATACGGATCTCCAGGCGGGGACTACTCAAGAAGACGTCGTAATCAGGAGAAAGAAAACTGGCGTTCTACGGATAGGAGCGTGGAATGTCAGATCCCTTAATCGCGCAGGTAGGTTAGAAAATTTAAAAAGGGAAATGGATAGGTTAAAGTTAGATATAGAGGGAATTAGTGAAGTTCAGTGGCAGGAGGAACAAGACTTTTGGTCAAGTGAATACAGGGTTATAAATACAAAATCAAATAGTGGTAATGTAGGTGTAGGTTCAATAATGAATAAAAAAATAGGAGTGCGGGTAAGCTACTACAAACAGCATAATGAACGCATTATTGTGGCCAAGATAGACACGAAGCCCACGCCTACTACAGTAGTACAAGTTTATATGCCAACTAGCTCTGCAGATGATGAAGAAATTGATGAAATGTATGATGGATAAAAGAAATTATTCAGGTAGTGAAGGGAGACGAAAATTTAATAGTCATTGGTGACTGTAATTCGAGAGTAGGAAAAGGGAAAGAAGGAAACAAAGTAGGTGAATATCGATTGGGGGTAAGAAATGAAACAGGAAGCCGTCTGGTAGAATTTTGCACAGAGCATAACTTAATCATAGCTACCACTTGGTTCAAGAATCATAAAAGAAGGTTGTATACATGGTAGAAGCCTGGAGATACTAAAAGGTATCAGATAATTATATAATGGTAAGACAGAGATTTAGGAACCAGGTTTTAAATTGTAAGACATTTCCAGGGGCAGATGTGGACTCTGACCACAATCTATTGGTTATGAACTGTAGATTAAAACTGAAGAAACTGCAAAAAGGTGGGAATTTAAGGAGATGGGACCTGGATAAACTGACAGAACTAGAGGTTGTACAGAGTTTCAGGGCGAGCATAAGGGAACAATTGAAAGGAATGGGGGAAAGAAATACAGTAGAAGAAGAATGGGTAGCTCTGAGGGATGAAGTAGTGAAGGCAGCAGACGATCAAGTAGGTAAAAAGACGAGGGCTAGTAGAAATCCTTGGGTAACAGAAGAAATATTGAATTTAATTGACGAAAGGAGAAAATATAAAAATGCAGTAAGTGAAGCAGGCAAAAAGGAATACAAACGTCTCAAAAATGATATTGACAGGAAGCGCAAAATGGCTAAGCTGGGATGGCTAGAGGACAAATGCAAGTATGTAGGGGTTATCTCACTAGGGGTGAGACAGATACTGCCTACAGGAAAATTAAAGAGACCTTTGGAGAAAAGAGAACCACTTGCATGAATATCAAGAGCTCAGATGGAAACCCAGTTCTAAGCAAAGAAGGGAAAGCAGAAATGTGGAAGGAGTATATAGAGGGTCTATTCAAGGGCGATGTACTTGAGGACAATATTATGGAAATGGAAGAGAATGTAGATGAAGATGAAATGGGAGATACGATACTGCGTGAAGAATTTGACAGAGCACTGAAAGACCTGAGTCGAAACAAGGCCCCGGGAGTAGACAACATTCCATTAGAACTACTGACAGCCTTGGGAGAGCCAGTCCTGACAAAACTCTACCATCTGGTGAACAAGATGTATGAGACAGGCGAAATACCCTCAGACTTCAAGAAGAATATAATTATTCCAATCCCAAAGAAAGCAGGTGTTGACAGATGTGAAAATTACCGAACTATCAGTTTAATAAGTCACAGCTGCAAAATACTAACACGAATTCTTTACACACGAATGGAAAAACTGGTAGAAGCCGACCTCAGGGATGATCAGTTTGGATTCCGCAGAAATACTGGAACACGTGAGGCAGTACTGACCTTACGACTTATCTTAGAAGAAAGATTAAGGAGAGGCAAACCTACGTTTCTAGCATTTGTAGACTTAGAGAAAGCTTTTGACAATGTTGACTGGAATACTCTCTTTCTGATTCTAAAGATGGCAGGGGGAAAATACAGGGAACGAAAGGCTATTTAGGATTTGTACAGAAACCAGATGGCAGTTATAAGAGTCGAGGGGCATGAAAGGGAAGCAGTGTTTGGGAAGGGAGTGAGATTAGGTTGTAGCCTCTCCCCGATGTTATTCAATCTGTATATTGAGCAAGCAGTAAAGGAAACAAAAGAAAAATTCGGAGTAGGTATTAAAATCCATGGAGAAGAAATAAAAACTTTGAGGTTCGTCGATGACATTGTAATTCTGTCAGAGACAGAAAAGGACTTGGAAGAGCAGTTGAACGGAATGGACAGTGTCTTGAAAGGAGGATATAAGATGAACACCAACAAAAGCAAAACGAGGATAATGGAATGTAGTCGAATTAAGTCGGGTGATGCTGCGGGAATTAGATTAGGAAATGAGACGCTTAAAGTAGTAAATGAGTTTTGCTATTTGTGAAGCAAAATAACTGATGATGGTCGAAGTAGAGAGGATATAAAATGTAGACTGGCAATGACAAGGAAAGCGTTTCTGAAGAAGAGAAATTTGTTAACATCGAGTATTGATTTAAGTGTCAGGAAGTCGTTTCTGAAAGTATTTATATGGAGTGTAGCTACGTATGGAAGTGAAACGTGGACGATAAATAGTTTAGACAAGAAGAGAATAGAAGCTTTCGAAATGTGGTGCTACAGGAGAATACTGACCATTAGATGGGTAGTTCACATAACTAATGAGGAGGTATTGTATAGAATCGGGGAGAAGAGGAGTTTGTGGCACAACTTGACTAGAAGAAGGGATCGGTTGGTAGGACATGTTCTGAGGCATCAAGGGATCACAAATTTAGCGCTGGAGGGCAGCGTGGAGGGTAAAAATCGTAGAGGGAGACCAAGAGATGAATACACTAAACAGATTCAGAAGGATGTAGGTTGCAGTACGTACTGGAAGATGTAGAAGCTTGCACAGGATATAGTAGCATGGAGAGCTGCATCAAACCTGTCTCAGGACTGAAGACCATTACAACAACAACAACCCCAATTCGCGTATCATATCTGTGGCACTCTCTCTCCTATTTCGCGCGACAATACAAAACGAGCTGCCATTCTTTACACTTTTTCAATGTTCTCCGCCAAACGTAACTAATTTGAATCCTACACCAAACAGCAGTACTCCAGAAGGAGGCGGACAAGCTTAATGTAAGAAGTCTCTTTAGTAGACCTGCTGCGTTTTCCAAGTGTTCTGCCTATAAATCACAGTCTTTCGTCTGTTCTCGCTACAATACTATTTATGGGATCGTTCCAGTTTAAGTTATTCGTAACTGTAATCCCTAAACTTTTAACTGAATTGACTGCGTTTAGATGTGTGTGATTTATCGTGCAGCAGATTTCTTTTAGTACTCATGTGGATCACTTCACATTTTTCGTTATTTAGAGTCAACTGGCAATTTCCGCACCATCAAATATTTTTTCTAAATCATTTTGTAATTGGGGTTGATCATTTGAGAACTTTACGGGACTCAAAATGACAGCATCATCTGCAAATAATCTGAGTCGGCTTCTCAGATTGTCTCCTAAATCATTTCTGTAGATCAGGAACAGTAAAGGGCCAATAACGCCTCCTTGTGGAACGCCAGATATTACTTTACTTACTCGATGGCTTTTCGTCAATTACTTCGAATTGTGGGCTTTCTAAAAGGGAATCACGAATCGAGGCGCACTACTGAGACGATAGTCGCTTGTGAGGAACATTTTAGTGTAAAGGTTTGTGTTATTTGTTACAAGATCAGTTTCAAAATTTCTCAGCTAACTACAGCAGAATAAAGTAGAATGAAAATAAGTTTTCTCGAAAATGCTAGGTATTCTAGAAATTATGACCTTCCTTTGCCATAGAATACTTTTAGTAGGTTGCACGCACACACGGATCCAAGGGAGGGTGTAAGTAGCCTGTTTATATGTTTGTATGTTGGCAGCGCTATAAACTGTAATTAATATGGCTGACTGCACTCTGCGCCATCACTAAGAGACTCTGTGGTTGGACGGACTAGCAGTTAACAGATGGTGAGTGGGTGGCTTAGACATGTCTCCTTTGTGGAGACTCAGTGTTGGTAGGACATGCACTGTAAAATGAAGATTGTTGTAGTTGGTGATGTTTAGGCAGTGGAGTTATTGACGACTATATAATTTGTGGATCTGGATGTCACATGAATAAGGTAAAATCTGCTAAATACGTTGTTTGCTCTCCAACAAAAATCTTTCTTTAGCTAACCATATGCCTCCTAGTAGTTAGAGCCTATAGTAGTTAGAGTCTTTTTATTTAGCTGGCTGTAGTTGCTGCTTGCTGTAATTGCTGTAGTTCATGTTATGTAGATTTTCTGTGAGGTAAGTGACTTATGAAAAGTGTGGGTTATTGTTAGGATTTCTTCAAATTCTGTGCTGTTCTTTTGGGTTAAGTATTTGAAGTTATGTTGTCATTGCAGAGCAGTCAGATTGTGTTTGGCTTGCATATTGTGGGTAATAAATGAAGTGGTTAAGTTTGAGTTGTCATTGTCAGGGGAACATTCTGTAGGTCAGTGTTGAAATAATAAAAATAAGGAATGAGACAGTAGGTTCAGTTTCACTCAGCAGTTTAAGTAAACACAAAGAAGTTTCACTTACTCAATTATTTCAGTAGACTCAAACTAAGAAGTTTCACTTGGCGACCCTGCCAGAATACTTCACTGGAATCTTTTGATTTTTCTTGTAGTTTGCATAATTAGCACATGATTAGAAATTAGTTACCATTTACTGCTAGTGTATAATTGTATGTATGGAATTTCCTTTGTCTTTGTAGTTTCTTATTGTTGTACTGTATTGTCATGACAAAAGTAGTTGTGACATGGATGTGGATTTGCACTAAGCTTCTCACAATCGATTTGCAACTAATTACATATTGATTATTTTCCAAGCTATTTTAGTGTTTCTTCCTATTTTTGCTTTTCAACTTGTTTTTTGTGTGTAATTGTGTGAAATAGTGTGATAATCATGGCAAGTGGAAAGTGTAAAACTATGCTACAAAGCAAAGTGAGAAATGACAGTGATGATGAGCGTAGCTTGTTAGCACCACCTAGTAAAGATTTGACGAATGTTAAAGACAATAATTTGGTAGTAGTGCATAGGGACATAGACCAGGCAGTAAATAATGGTGTGGAAATTGAAACAATTAGTGAACAGGGAACTACTGTCGATCGATCGGTAGGTAACAGTTCGCCTCAGGAAAGTGAAACAACAGAACAAAATCTTGCAAATACCGTCGATTCAGGTTTTGCATCAATATGCTTTTCTCAATTAGGTCAAGACACGCTCTCAGCTTTTCAAAATACGAATATTGCCAATGCAAACGCACTGACAGAAACCACAAAGGAACATGTTCAGTCACTAATACATTATTATTGCAATTAATTCAAAAATTTGATCGAATAGAGAAACAAACACAGCAACAAATGCAACAAAATCAGGAGCGAATGCAGCAACATATGGAACAAAATCAGAAACACACACAGCAACAACTTCAATAGTTAGACACAGTTGAACAAACACTTGAACAAACACGTAAAGATTTAACTGCTGAGATACTCAAAATCGAATCGAAATATCAAAAAATTTCTGAAGATGTAAAGACACAAATTTGTGAGCATTTTCAGCCTATTTTTTTGCGACATGAACTAACATTATAGAAGCATGAAGCAGCCATAAAAGAACTGCAGACCATTGTACACGAAAATCACGACACCTTGCAGGCTAAAACAGACTGTGTTGCATCCACGGATCCGGTCGTGCAACATGTAAAAAATCAGGAAAACTTTAAGGAAACAGTAGATACAATTACGGCACAAATGGACACTTAAAATCTGGTTCAGAAAAGCACATGGAGGAAATGAGCACATTATCGGAAAAAGTAGCCCAACCTGCATATCAGTTAACAAATTTACCTACGAAGGTAGATGATGATTTCAATCATACAAGACTGGTAGCCTTTACTGACACATAGAAGTACCAGGAAATTAGGAAATTCAAACAAAGTCAGAAACAAATTAATACGCAACAAAAAAGAGAACTGCGTGAAGTACAAGATCAGTTGGCACAGGTGATACAAGAATTATATATTTCAGAGGATACTCGCGATCCGACACGGGAAGAGGGATTTAGTAACACGGAAATGTCACACGGGCATAATACATGGTATTTTCTAGATTTTGAAAGGTGTCGGCAGGGGTGAGATGGAACCGCCGACACGACGTAAGAATGACTGATTTGCGACTTGGCTCTTCATCACAACGCGTAAATTTGAAACATTCAAAACTTCATCCACAAGCTTGGCTTCATCAATTTTCTCATTGTTTTCCTCCTAATTGGTCACTAGAACATAGCTTAAAATTTATGTGTGGCTCTTTAGAAAATGAACCAGCTGTAAGAATGCGATCGCGACTGTCACAGTGAAGGAGATATTTATTATGCCTTCTTTTCTGCATATTGGTCTCAGGCTACTCAAGATCGAGTAAAATACAGTATTATAACGATGAAACATTCGAACAGTCTGAATTTTCCAGTCCGGTAAAATATTTTGCAGATACGTTACACAAGAATCAGTATTTGTCAGACCCATATAGCCCTTCGGAACTTATTTGCATTGGCTTAATTAAGTAGCCTGGCACTTAAGAGATATTATTTTGGCTGGATGTTGTAAAGATGATATCGAAGCTTTTCAGGGACTTTTTCAAGAATTGGAAATCGCCACAGACAATCGCATGATGCGAAAACAGGAAAACGACAACCATTACCGGTCACATCCATCACAGTATCGTGAAGATAGAAGTAATAACCGTACACGACAAGGCTACTGTTATAACGCAAATCGTGACCAAAACAGACACCACCCGTATGACAACCATTGGCAGAATAACAACAGTTACAGAGAAAGATTGCATTTCCGTGGGAATGACTATGACAGAGACAACCGTAGAAATAGACAGTATGGGAACAGGAACAATTATTATCAAGGGAGACAAAATGACTTCAGACGCAACAATCCACCTCGTAATTACGATTGCGGGAGAAATTCTCCGCCACTTAATCGACAAGAAAGAAATTACAGAAATCACCAACAGGACGACAGACGCTATAGTCATGACAACAGATCTGAATGTAATGAGAACTGTCGTTATCTAACTAAATAGGGCAGGACCCTCTCGACAAGTTGATATTGTAGAAATTAGGCCTCCAAATCCCAGTATCGACGAGCAACAGCAGAGAGAGAATAGGCAATGACTCACACCGCAGGCAGCCACAAAACGTACTTATGAAGCTGACGACGTAGCTGCTGTGACTATCAATTACGTGAAAATGGAAGACATTAGTGACATTTTACTCCAGGAACATGACATGAAACAGAACAGTACTATGTACCCTGTAATTCACATCACAACAAATGACAAAATTTACAGCAGTACTTGAGTCCGGCAGTGCTATTGCCGTAATTAGTGAAACAGCTTTTAGTAAATCCAACAAATCGAACGATTGCCCCCCACTTCCTTTATGTAAGTTAAATTACAAGGTCCAATTTTTGGAAATGGTGTGGATGTATGGCAACTTAGAATTCTTTTGTCAAAGCCACAGATTTATTGTGAATTTTCTTATTGCTCCGTTATTGTCGACGGATATTATATTACGTGTAGACTTTTTGAATGACTATAAAGCAATTTCAAGCGCTCACGATGCTGACATAAGCTTAGAGAAAGAGGGTAAGTCAGTATCTTTCAAATTAGAAGATTGGCTTTCAAACCATGATGAGGAAATCAATCGGCTTTATCTTTTGTCAGATAACAGCTTGGAACTTTCGACGAAATTTGACACTAATAATCACTTTCAAAGTACTGACAGGGATGATATTGATGACATATTATATACTAACGTTTTGATTCAGAACAAATCCAAACAATTGAGAACTGTAATGACACTGATAGGCAGGACCTTTTTGACATCGTACAAGGACATTCCACAGTTTTTACTCACAAAACAGGAACAATTAAAGGATTTCACTATAAATTTCGTGTTCATGAGCATACTAAACTTTGCGTCAGACCATACGTAACTCCGCCGGTGTGGCCGTGCGGTTCTAGGCGCTACAGTCTGGAACCGCGTGACCGCTACGGTCGCAGGTTCGAATCCTGCCTCGGGCATTGATGTGTGTGATGTCCTTAGGTTAGTTACGGGACTGATGACCACATCTGCATCTACATCTACATTTATACTCCGCAAGCCACCCAACGGTGTGTGGCGGAGGGCACTTTACGTGCCACTGTCATTACCTCCCTTTTCTGTTCGAGTCGCGTATGGTTCGCGGGAAGAACGACTGCTGGAAAGCCTCCGTGCGCGCTCGAATCTCTCTAATTTTACATTCGTGATCTCCTCGGGAGGTATAAGTAGGGGGAAGCAATATATTCGATACTTCATCCAGAAACGCACCCTCTCGAAACCTGGCGAGCAAGCTACACCGCGATGCAGAGCGCCTCTCTTGCAGAGTCTGCCACTTGAGTTTGCTAAACATTACCGTAACGCTATCACGGTTACGAAATAACCCTGTGACGAAACGCGCCGCTCTTCTTTGGATCTTCTCTATCTCCTCCATCAACCCGATCTGGTACGGATCCCACACTGATGAGCAATACTCAAGTATAGGTCGAAGGAGTGTTTTGTAAGCCACCTCCTTTGTTGATGGACTACATTTTCTAAGGACTCTCCGAATGAATCTCAACCCGGTACCCGCCTTACCAACAATTAATTTTATGTGATCATTCCACTTCAAATTGTTCCGCACGCATACTCCCATATATTTTACAGAAGTAACTGCTACCAGTGTTTGCTCCGCTATCATATAATCATACAATAAAGGATCCTTCTTTCTATGTATTCGCAATACATTACATTTACCTATGTTAAGGGTCAGTTGCCACTCCCTGCACCAAGTGCCTATCCGCTGCAGATCTTCCTGCATTTCGCTACAATTTTCTAATGCTGCAACTTCTCTGTATACTACAGCATCATCCGCGAAAAGCCGCATGGAACTTCCGACACTATCTACTAGGTCATTTATATGTATTGTGAAAAGCAATGGTCCCATAACACTCCCCTATGGCACGCCAGAGGTTACATTGATAACAACATACTGTGTTCTGTTTGCTAAAAGCTCTTCAATCCAGCCACACAGCTGGTCTGATATTCCGTAGGCTCTTACTTTGTTTATCAGGTGACAGTGCGGAACTGTGTCGAACGCCTTCGGGAAGTCAAGGAAAATAACATCTACCTGGGAGCCTGTACCTAATATTTTCTGGGTCTCATGAACAAATAAAGCGAGTTGGGTCTCACACGATCGCTATTTCCAGAATCCATGTTGATTCCTGCAGAGTAGATTCTGGGTTTCCAAAAACGACATGATACGCGAGCAAAAAACATGTTTTAAAATTCTACAACAGATCGACGTCAGAGATATAGGTTTATAGTTTTGCGCATCTGCTCGACGACCCTTCTTGAAGACTGGGACTACCTGTGCTCTTTTCCAATCATTTGGAACCTTCCGTTCTTCTAGGGACTTGCGGTACGCGGCTGTTAGAAGGGGGGGCAAGTTCTTTCGCGTACTCTGTGTAGAATCGAATTGGTATCCCGTCAGGTCCAGTGGACTTTCCTCTGTTGAGTGATTCCAGTTGCTGTTCTACTCCTTGGACACTTATTTCGATGTCAGCCATTTTTTCGTTTGTGCGAGGATTTAGAGAAGCAACTGCGGTGCGGTCTTCCTCTGTGAAACAGCTTTGGAAAAAGGTGTTTAGTATTTCAGCTTTACGCGTGTCATCCTCTGTTTCAACCACAGATGTTGAGTCCCATAGTGCTCAGAGCCAGCCAGCCATACGTAACTCCGGCACATTATAGGGACCGTGTTAGAACGGAAAGGCAATATATGCTTGAAGATCGCATTATTGAACCTGCGGTAAACTCATTCATACAATGATCCATTACATGTTGTCGAGAAGGAAAACGGATCGATCAGGCTTGCCTTAGATTCCAGACAAATAAATGCCATAATCAGTCCCCAAACAGACAGGCCGCAAACTTTGGAAGAACTTCTTTAAAATTTCAGTGGCGTAAAAATGGTTCAACTGGCTCTGAGCACTATGGGACTTAACATCGGAGGTCATCAGTCCCGTAAACTCAGAACTACTTAAACCTAACTAACCTAAGGACGTCACACACATCCATGCCCGAGGCAGGATTCGAACCTGCGACCGTAGCAGTCGCGCGGCTCCGGACTGAATCAGAGCCATTCCTGTCCCATCCACAAAAAGACAAGTTCGCAGTTTTCTAGGTCTTGTGAATTTCTACCGTCGTTTCCTGAATATGCAAATTCTAGTAAATCCAAAAGTATGTTCTTCACTGGTAAAACAACTATTTGGAACTGGGACGAACAGGCACACTTTTGGAATTTGATTCTTTGAAAGAAGCTCTACTTAGCGCGCCTTCCTTAGCTCACCCATGTCTGTCACAAGATTTCTGCCTATCGCAGTACTGGGGTTTGGGAGTTTTGTTAAATTCTATATATGCAGTGATTAATCAAAAAAATAAATACTGAGTACTAAAATATTCTTTACTCTGTACTGCAATATTATTTATTCTGTTAAATACTTTTGGTCAGCATGAGACTTTGAAATAACCCAATACCACGATAACATACGTACGGACGTCGGCTGTTCCGAAGTACGCACGAAGTAACACTTTATACACAGCGCGCGACTCACCGCCTTTTAACAGATAGTTCGCGTGAGCGCTGCTTTTACGGAAAGAAAATTGCGTGCTTTTACGCAAACGGTAAGGATTAATTTGGTTCTCAGGGGCTACTGATCATTTATGTACCAACCTTCACAAAGAAAGTGAGATATTTTTCTGCTTATTAAACGGAATATTTTTCTGTATTTACTATCAGTTATCTGCAAGGCAAAAACTGAGGAGAATCTCGTCTGCCGTTAAGCGGCCAATCTTTAACATACTGAACTCATTCAGTACGAAAACATTAATGAATGGAATTTGTCTTTACTTTACTAGCTTTGAAATTATTAAAAGATCAAAATGGAAAAGTTTCCCGCATTTCCATTTAATATCACAGACTGAATTTCTAACTAAAAAATATAGTCAGCGTAATGTCCGACCAAATGCTGCTAGGGAAAGAGAGCTTCCCGCAACACGAAGTTCTGAAATAGAGTTATTAATTACAATTAGTGGTGGCTATTATGGTAGGTGCTCACTACTTCAATAACCAACACTTTCGAATAACAATTAGACACATATTCTGATAACTTACAGACAGACTTACATTAAATATCAGACTGTGATACAATGGCGGCCTTCCGCTAGACGAAACAAGCTAGGAA
Organism: Schistocerca americana; assembly: GCF_021461395.2. Lineage (NCBI taxonomy): Eukaryota > Metazoa > Arthropoda > Insecta > Orthoptera > Acrididae > Schistocerca > Schistocerca americana. The sequence continues at coordinate 129,918,195 of NC_060123.1, read as the reverse complement.
AAAAGGTCCAACCCAAAAAAAATTATATCTGTTCTTCTTCATCTACGTTACACAGATACTATAAACAAAAGGCTATTTGTTAAAAGCATCGCAGTTGCGAGCTTTACAGATAATAAACTACACTTTTTAATATTTGATATTCATCACGCACACGGACGCAGCCTTTCAATAATTTATAGTTCACACATCACTATTTTTTTAACACACAGAAAACCCTTTTAATTTTTCTCTAAATGTCAATTTATGTGACGTTCCGTCACATGCCTTAGCACGGATTCTTCTAAAGTTGGTCTTGGTGCCCATTTATTTCAAAAAGCTATAGAAAATGACATTACTGTTCAGAAAACCATCGCTTTAACTAGCCACACGCTAACAAATTCTGAGAAAAATTATTCCGTCACTGAATTGGAAGCTTTAGCTATCGTATGACCATTTGACAGATTTTGTTTCTTTCTTTCTGGCAAACATCTAAAAGTTCATAGTGATCATCGAGCATCACAGTTTCTTATGCCTTCAAAATTAAATAATGACAGGTTGAAACGCTAGGCATTGTTTCTGCAAGAATTCCGCTTCACGGTAGTCTACATTCCTGGCACGGAAAACATTGTTGCGGTCGCACTGTCACGTGCACTGACTGGCCTTGAGAAAAGCAACACAGAAGCTGACCTCGACAAAAGTGTCAGTATTCTTTACATTCAAAAAGTAGCCTTTGCAAACTTCGTCTCTGCATCTTTAAAGGTCGTTGCTCATGATCAAGACAAGAATCCGATTTGGAAAGATATTACAAATAAATGGCATGAAAAGACACACACGCAGATTCGTCATTATTATCTGGTTAGAAACAACATGCTCTTCAAATTTTGCATTGTTGATGAAAAGCTATGGGTACTTTGCTTTCCTGATAATTTTGTCAAAAAGCTCAATTGGTACATTCATTTTAGCTACGCACATTTTGGTCCACGAAAATGTTATCATATTCTTGGGACGACTTGTTATTTTAACAACATGGAAAAGAGAATTAGGAGAGTCTTGTCTATTTGTAAACTTTGTTAAAAAGCTAAAACATCTAGCATCTCACATCGTGATCCAGTGTTCTATTATTCATAACTGATTAAAAGAATTAGCTGCTATTGATCTTCTGGGACCCCTTGTTAATACGATGAATGGATTTTCGTACGTTCTCGTCGCTGTTGAACTTACCTCAAAATCTATTTCTTTCACAACGTCACGCAAAGCCACTGGACTGTCTGTATCCAACACCTTTGTTAAAAATTTCTTATGTGAAGTTGAACGCGTTGTCAAGGTCATTTCAGATTATGGACCACAATTCAGATCTGCTGTTTGGTCACGCATGCTTCGGAATCGTAAAATCAAACCTGTTTTTATTTCATTGTACTCTCCACATTGCAACCCATCTGAACGCATTTATGAGAAAAATTAATAAGCTTTGCAGGCTTTATTGTCACAGGAAGCATCAGTATTGGGACAGATACTTACACTTATTTCAAAACGTACTGAATGAAATGCCTCATGACTCCAATGCTTTACCAACTATTCTGATACTGAAGAGCGAAGAACCACCGAACACAATCAGAGAGCTTGTACCTTTTCCGAGTACATGCAAACTTCGAGATAAAGACATAATTGATCTGGCTATTAAAAATATAAAATATAAATTCTGCTGCAGACAAACGTTGAAAACTATGCGGTAAGACAAATGCAAATACATTGGTCTGGAAGTTCTCATTAAAGCCCAGTCATTGTCACATAAGAAGAAACGTTTGAGTCACAAATTCTTTCTGATTTGCAATGGACCGTACAGAATCTGAAGCATTCCACATGATAATTGCGTAGAAACTCTCTGTACTAAGAAAAGTAAAGGATTACACCACGTTTCTCATGTAAAACCATTTATTGAGAAATAATTTGCCTTCTGACTTAGTCTTTGCTATTAAATTCTTCACTTCAAGTTACTGTTATGCTTTGTGACATTTAGCATGCAGCGATGTTTTGAAGTTAACTATCTAATCAAGAACCTATGGAACATATTAAGAGAGTAATTTTACGAGTTCACCTTTATAGGGAACAGACGACACAGTCTTATTGTGTGTACATTTTTGCTTGTTAGTTGCACGATTACGTCATGACTATAAAGGTCACATTGTTGGAACCTATACTGCTAATGAGGTTTTACTTGAACATTTTGGTTTACTTGAAAAGAAACATTTTTTATTTAAAGTACTTTCGAAGGTGCCACAGATGACACAGTATTTGGTTTGTGTGACAGCTACACGATTACATTACAACACAACTTATGAGTGACACAATTTTGATTATTGCTTTTATAGTGTATCTGTTTTATCTCTGCACAATCTCACTTCAATATGTTACAGTGCAGTACTTTCAAGGTCATGACAATGAACGTAATAACTGACATTTATACGCATAGCACTATACTTTTGTGTATGACAAGGTAAGTACATCGATTTTTGGAGAGTGTTGCTTATGAACGACGATAAATACAATACTTGGCACATTTTTACCGTTAAGCAATGGCAGAAATTTTCTTACAGCAAGAAATATAGTTTAGCGCTGCATTACACACATTGGAATGATTACTTTTGTACTTGGAACATTTTAGAAATATTTTTGAACTACAGTGATACAGAGAAGGTTTTCGGTGATACATTTCATTCCGCAGTTTTAATCTGTAAGATCTGAAGTATAATTACACTATCCCTCATGGGGTATACCTACTTTGTGTATCATGCGTGTGGCAAGCGCAAGGAACCCTAGCTGATATGGTATTTGCTTATACAGTTTTATACATCGGTACTATATTTCTCTAACACAGAATTACACAGCTATTTGGTCATTTAACAGAGAGAAATAAACATCTTTACTACGTCTCTGACATATGTCTAGGTAATTGCACAGTGGGATCACTTCGCATTTAGATAACTGTACTTTGTCTGCATTTTGTGAACCGTTCACATTTACTTTAGGAACGAACCATTGTGATACAGCGAAAGCTTTGAGTGATCTATACTGTATGTGACCTTGATGTAATGCTCTGCTGCACTGAGTTGCACGCTAGCCAGCAGGAAATACCCATTGTTGTGTTGCCTGTCAACTTTAATGGTGTCGCCTCAGTCTCTTTTAAGCTCACTGCACTCAAGCAAGTGCTCGCATAGCAGTAGAAAAGAGAGGCCATTGACTTCACTATTAACATTTCTTTGCAGAACACACCACAAACACGACATACACTATTACTTATAAACATATTATTACACTTTGGAGTTTGTACTTTGCGCTACTTACTGAAATACTTACGAATTGATGAGAAATATTCTTACTTTTACTCACCTGATTATGACAAGAGTCCTTTACGAGAGTTGAGAGAATTTCTACCGATTTAAGAAATGCCACATGGCTGTTGAACGATGTTTTTATGTTTTGTTTTGAACATAATTTGCTTATTTTATTTTATATCTGGTTTTTAGCTGCACTGCAGCATTGGTTTTACAAAATAAAATTCCATACATATGCTAATGTGAACACTTTCTGTCAACAGGTCCATTAAATAATAATTTTATGATCCACATTGTTAAAGAAAGAGCACTTGGAAAGAATAATAAGAAGGAGAAGGGACTAGTAGCCTCTTTATATGTTTGTATGTCGGCAGCACTATAGACTGTAATTAATATCGCTGACAGCCCTCTGTGGCCTCAGTAAGAGACTCTGGTTGGACGGACTAACAGTTAACAGGTAGCGAGCGGCCGGCTTTTACATGTCTCCTTCGTGAAGACTCAGTGTTGGTAGGACAAGCATTGTAAAATGAAGATGGATGTAGTTGGTGATGTTCGATTAGTGGAATTTTTGACGACTATATAATTTTTGGAACTGGATGTCACACGATTAAGGTAAAATCTGCTAAATACATTGCTTCCTCTTCAACAAAATCTTTCTTTTGCTAACCACGTGCCTCCTAGTAGTTACAGCCTGTAGTAGTTAGAATATTTTTATTTAGCTGGTTGTAGTTGCTGCTCGCTGTAATTACTGTGGTTCGTGTTATGAAGATTTTCTGTGAGGTAAGTGACTTATGAAAAGTGTGGGTTATTGTTAGGATTTCTTCAAACTCTGGGCTATTCTTTTGGGTTAATTATTTGAAGTCATGTTGTCATTGTAGAGCTGTCAGAGTGCATTGCACTTGTATAGTGTGGGTAATAACTGATTAGGTTAAGTTCGAGTTGTCATTGTCAGGGAAAATTCCGTGGGTCGTTGTCGTGATGACAAAAATAAGGAACAAGACAGTACGTTCAGTTTCACTTGTAAGTAGGATGTTTATGTTTTCTTATTGGCAACGTTACGTAGCGCTCTGTATGAAAATCACTGGCTGTGCTGTGTGCAGTCTGTGGCTAGTTTGCATTGTTGTCTGCAATTGTAGTGTTGGGCAGCTGGATGTGAACAGCGTAGCGTTGCGCAGTTGGAGGTGAGCCGCCAGCAGTGATGGATGTGGGGAGAGAGATGGCGGAGTTTTGAAATTTGTAAGACTGGATGTCATGAACTGCTATATATACTATGACTATTAAGGTAAATACATTGTTTGTTCTCTATTAAAATCTTTCATTTGGTAACTATGCCTAACAGTAGTTAGTGCCTTCCGTAGTTTGAATCTTTTATTTAGCTGGCAGTAGTGGCGCTCGCTGTATTGCAGTAGTTCGAGTAACCAAGATTTTTGTGAGGTAAGCGATTTGTGAAACGCATAGGTTAATGTTAGTCAGGGCCATTTTTTTGTAGGGATTTTTGAAAGTCAGATTGCGTTGCGCTAAAAATATTGTGTGTCAGTTTAAGCACAGTCTTGTATAATTTTTCAAAAGGGGACGCTCACCAGTTTAAGTGATCACAAATAAATTTCATCCACTCAGTTACTTCAGTAGACTCAAACTAAGAAGTTCAAAGGGTCGTAGGTATCATGACACCCCACATTCTCCTCAAAGTAAACAAAGAAAGTTCAGTAGAAGCATTTATATTTTTACATGTATCAACGTCGGAGTAGCACAGCCAGCTTTCAGAGAATAAGCTACAGTTAACGCATGATGCTTTTCAGTTGCTTGTGTTGAAGGCCCGTCCACTTGGATGCCCATACGACATCAGTGGTAACGTTGAAGTCAGGTAAAGGCATAAATTCTCAGTACGACATACCTACTATCAACAAGAAATCCGACGTGGTTCGTAAGTCCACGGGTGGAGCCGACAAGCTGCAGAAAGTTGAGTAAGAGGACGCAGAAGAGGAAGACACTCCACGATCGAATAAAATAGCTAATTGACTGATTTCGCGGAGGCAGGTAGAAACTAAAGTCTAGTATCGGACAGTGATTCTGATTCCCCGCCCAGGCCGAGTGTTGATGTCGGGGAGAGGTGCGAGGTGCTCGGTCTTCGTACCGTCGCCGCAGCTCGCTCCCTAGGAGAACGCCGCTGCAGCCGTGGGCGTGTCGCGCGGGCGCGTCCACAGAAGCGACAGCGCCTGTAAATAACTCGGCCCTGCACTAGTCCAGCAGTCCTCGCTGTTGTTTGAAGCTATCAGTACGCGCCATTGATAGTGAAAGTTTCTCGATCACTGGCGGGTATGCAATGTTACTACTGATTATGTCTGAATACTTCAATGTTGTTAGTCAAATTGTTATGAAACAATACACAGCAAACTTATGATCGAAGAGTAAATCGACACAGGTCTCCCTAGTCAATAAATAGTGGATACTAGCAGTGTTAGCTACCCTAAGGCGAGAAATTGCAAAAGTTTCTATACTTTTTGACTTCCCACTTCCCGTTTTACCTGACATGTCCGAAAGAACAGACACCATATATACACACAACAAAAAAAGTTTTGCATCACCTCGAGTTCCGGAACCTGTACAAAAAACTCGGGTAGAGATCAACATAAACATCATGTCCGCCACTTTTATTGCTCATGAAAACCACACATTGCATGTTGTACCACCATACAGCGAGACCTTCAGTGGTGGTGGTCCAGTTTGCTGTACACACCGGTACCTCTAATACCCAGTAGCGCGTCCTCTTGCATTGATGCATGCTTGTATTCGTCGTAGACTACTATCCACAAGTTCGTCAAGGTACTGTTGGTCCTGATTGTACCACTCCTCAACGGCGATTCGGCGTAGATCCCTCAGAGTGGTTGGTGGGTTATGTCGTCCATAAAGAGCCTTTTTCAATCCATCCAGGCATGTTCGATAGGGCACATGTCTGGAGAACATACTGGCCACTCTAGTCGAGCGATGTCCTTATCCTGAAGGGAGTCATTCACAAGATGTGCACGATGGGGGCGCGAATTATCCATGAAGACAAATGCCTCGCCAATATGCTACCGATATGGTTGCACTATCGGTCGGATGATGGCATTCACATATCGTATCGTTACGGCGCCTTCCATGACCACAAGCGGCGTACGTCTGCGCTCCATAATTCTACCCCAAAACAGCAGGAAACATCGACCTTGCTGCACTCGCTGGACAGTGTGCCTAAGGCATTCGGCCTGAGCGGGTTGCCTCCAAACACATCTCCGACGGTCGTATGGTTGAAGGCATATGCGACACTCATCGGTAAAGAGAATGTGATGCTTGTCCTGAGCGATCCATTCGGCATGTTGTTGGGGCCATCTGTACCGCCCTCCATGGTGTCGTGGTTTCAAAGATGGACCTCGCCATGAACGTCGGGAGAGAAGTTGCGCATCATTCAGCCTATTGCGCACAGTTTGAATCGTAACACGACGTTCTGTGGCTGCACGAAATGCATTATTCAACATGGTGGCGTTGCTGTCAGGATTCCTCCGAGCCATAATCCGAAGGTAGCGGTCATCCACTGCAGTAGTAGCCTTGGGTGGCATGAGCGAGGCATGTCATCGACAGTTCCTGTCTCTCTGTATCTCCTCAATGTCCAAACAACATCGCTGTGGTTCACTTCGAGACGCCTGGACATTTCCCTCGTTGAGAGGCCTTCCTGGCACAAAGTAACAATGCGGACGTGATCGAACCGCGGTATTAACCGTCTAGGCATGATTGAACTACAGACAACACGAGCCGTATACCTCCTTCCTGGTGGAATGACTGGCGCTGATTGGCTGTCGGACTCACTCCGTCTAATAGCGCTGCTCATGCTTGGTTGTTTACGTCTTTGAGTGGGTTTAGTGACATCTCTGAATAGTTAAAGAGACTGTGTCTGTGACATAATATGCACAGTCAAAAAAAAAAAAACTGCCTTACTGCCGAACTTTACTGACCGTGAGTAGAGTTTCGTTTTTCGCCATTTAAGCTTTCGATATTTTTTTCTTAAGTACAATTGAGTTTTCAGTTATTCTTACCTGTATAACTTTGCTGTTTTCTCTCGTTTGTTTTCTTTCTTTCTTTCTTTTAAAATCAAGAACAATGCACAGTTCAGTGACTGGCACGCCATGATCTACTGGGATTACATCTTCTGCTTCCAGAATGTTTTCACATCGCAAGAAGGGATAGACGACTCTTTGTGAGGGTGGTGAAATAGGAAGGAATATTATAAAATCATGTGATCAAGAAACAAGGCAGGAAATTTTAAATATTATACAGTCAATCAAGGACGTCTACGTGCTGTATATTGTGCTAACGTATCTCTATGATCTGTTAGAGAAATTTGAAAAGTGATCACAGGTGTATACTACATGCATGTTGACACCATATTTTCGCTTTAAGTTGGGAACAGTTGAGAAACCTCATGAAAGACATTTTACACACGTTATTAGCACCACTGCACTAATTACACAACAATCAGCAAGTGATAGTTGAAGTGCTCACTGTAGCAAGTAGGTATCTACTAATACCAGTTTTTACTGGCTCCTGTATAGATCACAGCCGAGGTAGATTCTTCCTACACGTCGATTAGGGGTCTGAAGATGGCGTAATGTAACGCTGAAACTGGTTGACAAATAAAATAAGGTTGGAAATTTGGCAGCTGAAGGGTGTTTAATTTGACATCCTCTATCGAACAGCCGAGTCCAGCAGCCATCTCTAAAAAGGTGGACATACAGAGAATTATACAACGGACTACGCAAGTGAAGATTGTGGTCAGTATTATTCCAAAAGCATCAGTATTCTGAAGGAGAGTGGTGATTAGGTATATTTAATTTGCTGAGATGTATTGCTGACAAAGGAGTGTCTACATTCATGACAGTGTTTTTCGATCGGCATGAGCTCTTCACTTCACAAGGTGCACTTGGCTAGCATCCGCATTCCTGTTGCACGCTTTGTTCTTGCCTGGTGACAGTACACTTTTCTCAATACTAACTCTTTTATTTGCGAATCACTCACTGTCAGTTTGGCAAGCTGTAAGTGAGTAAGCAACATCTGGGATTTGCGCATCACTCCGCCTGAAGGGCGCACTTGTCATTATTTTCATGTTGCTCAGAAGAAGAACAGAAAGAAAATCCTTTGGTAAGTTTCCATTCCAGTCATTCATATTAAAAATACGATGAGCTACAGGGATCCTGCCAAAATTGCAACAGCACTGGCGATTTATTTTTGTGTGAATTGTTTACCTTTACTTATTCGAAGAAGCGTCATCAGTTATTAGTAACAGCCACATTTCTCTTGTTGACAAGATTAATTGTGCTTCTCTAACCAAAACACATTACACTCGCCTCGCAGCAGCTATTGCGACAGAATACTGAAACAGAGTGTCTCATTAAACGAGCACTGGCGACCAGAGAGGTCAATAGCTTATGGAAAACCTCATTGTGTCGGTTTGCAATAAACATAAGAGAAGAAATTTCATGTTTATTTTCATACTGGTAAATTATCTTTTTACTAGTTGTCAATGACTCTTAAAACTATAGTACTGGATTGAAAAAATTAAATAAAAACTATAGCTTATGCTATATCACCCTCGATAAGAAAATTCTGGATGTTAACGATTTGGAAAAGCACTCTCCACCTTCTTGTGTGCTGTCATTCACCAAAATATCTTTTCCACATTTTTTACTTGGTTTTCATATATGAGGGATGTTGTGAATATTTCATTCTCGCATGCATGCAATCGGGAGGGAACGCACTACATACGACACATTTTCTCGAGATCGGAGACAGAGACCTCCTGTCAAGCCGGAAGAAAAATTCAATACGTCAACTACATATCATATTCAGCAACATACAGTGTAATATACACCAAACGCAAAATGATAGCGAGCCCTGTTTTTCATTGCAAACTTTTCGAATTTCGCGCAGTATTTTAGTTAAACGAGAATATGGTAATAAGTATAACCATTAGCGAGATGATTGGGCTCTTCACCATGAAGCTGAGATACAAAGCTACAACTAATGTAAAAAAGACGAGTATTGTTTCTGAACGGTTTCTGTAAAATCGTTTAAGAAAAATTACAGGGTGCCTGCCTCGATTCTGTCAGCGCAGCGCATCGCTAGCCGATGCCGGAACAGAGGGACCATTGTCGCACATATAGAACATGCATTTTTAAAGCAAAATCTATGAAAAAATATTAGTTAGAAATAAAGACATATGTGTTTCGTTGTTTTCGAAAATTCAACCCCTAAGGGGGTGAAATAGGGTCTAACAGATTCACTTACTCACCATTGCCCAGTGCAAACTGCTAAGGACAAAACACTGAAATTTGGATGGGGTGCAGGCATCGTCTAGTAAGGGATTGTTCGAAATTTACCACTATGGGCATGAAGTAGTGGGTGAAATTTTTTTTTAAAAGAGGCTTCACTATTAATACATTTTTGAAGCAAAAAATTCGAAATTGTAATTTGGTTTCTAGGTCACAAACATAAAATTCGTATTTTTGCATTTTTGGAAATTCAACCACTAAGGGGGTAAAATTTTGGGTGAAAGTTTTTTTGAAAATAAATCATTACTAAACTACTACCAAAGCATTTTTAAGGTTGCACTGTAGTGGAACAGACCCCTCCCCACTGACGCAAATGACGAATAAGGAAAATGTTTATTTTTTTAATTCAAATGAAATTACGCAATTAATTATTTAAATTATCATTTTTGTAAATTAATATTGAAATAAATAAATACATTTTCTTGTAAACGCGCTCTTTGGCCGGAAGCAGCGAAGACAAGGCATTGCTATCTCTGACCAAAGAGGTGCGGTAGCGTTGATAGACGTCCGCCAGTCGAGAGCAGTGGCAACTGCAGTTAAGATCGCTTACTGTGATAACACGTAGAGCAGTTCATAGGAACAGTGCAAGTGATTGATGTATTGTTGTAAATGATATTGACCAGTTTGAAGATTCGATAATGTCAGATTTCGTGCAACACAATTTCGTATGGCCGTAAATAAGTACAAGCAATAAATGAATATGAAAAACAGCAAGATCAAGAGTTAGAAAAAAATCATTTCCATACCTACCTACTTCAAGAATCGGAGGGAGAAAATCAACGGAGACAATAGCCTGACCAGCAGCTATCAAGAGAAAACGAAGATCTACACAGCCTACTGTAAAATTAGGTAAAAAGGGATTCTAAAAGCAAATTCACTCTGTTAAATCTCAAAAATTATCCAAGGTTGTTATTTCTGTAGTAAATCGAGCCATATTGTCCGATACGGTCGTGAAAAGTTACATTCTCAATACTGCATTAAAAACACTTTCTTTTGGCGACTTAGAAAACTTTAATAGAAATTTGTTCACATAGAAATAAATTTTCTTTTGGCAATTTTACTTCGGATCGAAAATCAGGGGTAGTCTCATTCTTGAGTTCCTATCCCCCTAAACTTTAAAAAATAAACTACCTACCAAAAAACCAAATTTACTACAGAATTGGCTACCTTTTGACAGAACACGAATATGAGAATGTGTAAAATTTTATAAAAATTGTAGACTTAAAGAAAGTATTTATTGATTCTGTCTTTGTCATTGTTAACATAACGTCAATTTCTGTTACGTGTAACAACTTCAAAATTGAGTGCAACATTTCTGGATGAGCAATGTACATAATATAAAAGGAAAATTAGTAATATATTAAAAAAGGAGACGGAAAAAACGGTGAAAGAAGTACATAAGTGCATTCTTATCAGCAAACAATCAGAAGACACCAATGGCGAGTGATAAAATGCAAATTCATACTGCTTCTTTACGCAAGTCGTAACATCTTGTAGTTCATACTTTGCCGCTTGTATCTATCGCTTACGCTGCTATTGTGTGGTTGGAGAATGCGTGTGACTAAGCCGAATTGTCAAAGAGCATTGTCTTTACGTACCATGTGTTAGAGCACGCTTGGCGGAATACGCGAGTGCAGTGAAGTTTTGTAACACCTACATTCACATTTTTGACAAAATTGAAAGTGAAAAACACCATTTGTAGTGCAAAATTTGTGTATTCGTAAAAAATCTTAACATCAATAATGTCGCAATTGTCGAGTAACAATTCGGAAGCCATGTTGCGCACTACAGGTGACGTCACAGGTCACGTCAACGAACGTGTTGCTATGGACACAGCTGACCTACATTAAACAACATGACAGACGCGACAGTCAATATTACTGATTTGGACATACAAAGTATGGAAGTGTGTAGTGTTGACAAAGATACGCAACCGATTAACACAGCTTCGGACACGTTAAGTTCTGGTAGTAGCCGTAACGGGCTTGGCCCAGAAACTTACGATAGTCCCAACACAATAAGGAAAATAATTTACGTACCGAACAGAGATCAAACACAAACACAAATTTCGAGTGCATGTGAATTGCAGAAGACACAACCTGTAACTTCACAACCCGACACAACACATTCTGCACAGCAATTAAGCGATGTAGCAGGAAATGGAGCGTTTGCGGCTTTGCTCACTTTCCTAGGAGACAGACTCGCACAGATCACACAAAAGATAGACGAATCGAGCGAGAAAACTAGGTATGACTTAACACATAAAGTGGATGAAACGAATGGGGACTGAACACGGTTAAATAAGAAGGTAGAAGAATCAAAGAGGGATATAACGCGGCAGATAAGAGGGGTAAAAGACGAAGTACAGAGCCTCACAGTACAGTTGAAACACCTCACTGTGGAGCATAATGAATTTAAGAACCAATTAGGTACACTACATCAACAACAAGAACAATTACAGTCATCACAGAACAAACTGATTACTGACGTAGGAAACATGAGAACCGAAGTAAACAGTATACAGGAGAATTACGGAAACATTCCAACAGAGGTTACAAAACTGTCAGATCGAATAGGATCACTAGAATTAGAGCAAAAACAGATCAAGGAAGATCTAAGCTTAGTAAAGGAAAGTCTAGAAGACACTACAATGGCACAAAAGGTGGTGCATGAATACGGCACATGCCTTACAGGTTTCGAAAGACATCTAGCTGAAAAGGAGACAGAAATAGTTGACAGAGTAACGAAACAGGTTAAGACTGCCCTACAGCACACCAAACAAACATCTGTAGAGACAAACACACAAACAGAAACACCTAGAACCGTCACTACTGACACTGCTATAAGCAAACCACTAAGCACTGAATTAGGTAATGAAAAGAGTATTGTACGAGTACAAGATCAGGTACAGCAACGGTACACACCACAAGCGAAAGATAGAACTTCACCAGCTGTTAGCTGCTTACGCAACATGCCGTCAAGTAGCAATTACACACCGCATTGCTCGTGTAGTCATTCATCAACACCACATGCAACTTTCATAGACAAAAGCTTACTGAAGTACAGGCAGTTCCAGGTATTTTCTGCGGAAAATAAAAAAGTTCATCCTGTTGTCTTCCTCAAATCATTCAAAAACATTTTTCCACAGTATTGGAGTGAGGAGCAGAAAATACAGTATGTCATTGGGTACATACAAGGAGAATGAAATTGCAGAATACTGCCACACCTATTCAGATTTCGAAAATGCATTGCTAGCCAAATTTTGGTCCCAGGGAATTCAGGAACGATTGCGGAAAGAGGTATTCCACACTGAACCATTCAATCCAAAAAGCGGAGGATTACGTAAACATTTCGAAAAATATCTAAATAAAACTCGATATTGGGATAAAGCCATATCTTATGTTGATGTTTTGGAAATTCTTAAAGAGAAGTTACCAATCCCGATCAGAGAAAGACTCGCCACAGTACCGGCAGATAATGTTGACTATTTTCTATCAGTACTGGACACCTTTGACCTGATTCACGAGGACGGTCAAAGGCAGAACAGCAACAACAGCAATAACAGTAACCGCAACGGCAATAACCGTAACAGTAATTACAATCACAATAATAATAATACACCCGGCGGGCAAACACAACAACTTAAGTAGCCGCAGGGGCAGAATGGTCAAACATATGGAAACAAACCGTGGAACCGCAGGGAAAACAGATACAATCCCGGGTATCAAAACGGCAGAACTAGGAACGGGGGCAGATTTCAGCCAAATCCACATTGGCAAAATAATAACACACAGAACAACAACAGAAACAACAACACTTTCGGAAGAAACAGGCGAGCCACATATCCAGCAACTGGCAATGCGTGGAAGCGCAAACGCCAAGTGTAAATATTATTGAATTGAATGACAACAACACAGCCAGTACACTCGTACTAGCTAACGGCAGCGTTGCCAACACCGCGGAAAACAGCACGCGCCACTGCTCACCCCCGCAGCAGTAGTCGACAGCGGAATAGGGGCAATAACGCGAAAACAATAAACCTTATCAGATATGACATGGACACGGAGATGGAGGAAGATTTGTGTTTTGATGGAACAATTTGTACACATCGACAAGAATATGAGGTACAAGCGTTGGTTGAATGGACACTAGGAGGCGTACCTGTGAAAATTGTTATGGACACAGGCGCATCCGTGAATGTAATGTCAACCAGCTTGTTCGAACAGATTAACAAGACAACAGTATTGCCTACCTTTCCAGTGCAGAATTGCAAAATATTGAGTGCTATGGGGAATAAGTCAAAGGGAGTTAAAATACAGACACTAGCACCTGTTACACTGGCGAGCATAGAAATAAAATGCTCATTTTTAGTAGTTGAAAAGCTCATTGTAAACTGTATCCTAGGAATGGAATTTTTCAGACAACACCAAGTTACACTAGACATAGCCATAGGTAAATGCACATTTCAGTTTGAGGGAAGGGTAATTTCTGTGGACATGAAAAGAACACCTGCAATGCATAGTAGATATTGTCATTTGGTTAATCTCGAGCTAACACTACCCAAAATTCTATTTACAAATCAACAGCAACACTATCCTGTAGGTGACACAGAACATGTGAGCACACAAGAAATTATAGAGAAGGTACATGAGTGTAACAGCTTAACACCTGAGTAACAACGTGAACTTTGTGATGTACTGTGTACACATAAACAAGTATTTAGTAAAAGACCAGGAGTAGTGAAGGATTACGTGTACAGAATGGACGTTAAACCACGTGAAGCCTTTTGCCATTCTTCTTACGCTATACCATGGGTGAAGAGGGAGGCAGTAAACAAAGAGATAGAACGAATGCTGAAATGGAAAATTATAGAGCCATCTCAGTCACCTTACTGCAGTCCCCTCTTGCCAGTTAGCAAATCTGACGGTACAGTAAGACTTGTTTTGGATGCTAGAGCCATCAATAAAATTATTATCCCGGTAAGAACAAAACCAGGTAAGTTGGACGAGCAACTACTAATGCTTTATGGTGTAAAATTTCTATCAACTATCGATCTGAAAGCATCGTACTGGCAAATAGTAATGCATGTAGATAACCGTAAATACACAGAATTTGTATGTGATGGGAGAAGCTATCAATTTTGTGTGGTACCTTTTGGCCTGAATGTCAGCGCAGGAGTATTTATAGCAGCCTTGGATCAAGTACTTGGGCCTGAATTACGTAGTCATGTAACAGTATATGTAGATGATTTACTCATTGCTACAGCCACTTGGAGAGAACATTTAGATTTACTAAACAAAGTGTTAACAAAATTTTCAGAGTACTGTAAATCTTAAAAAGTCAAAATTTGCTAGGCAGGAAGTGAAATTTTTGGGCCACATCATTTCTGAGGAAGGAATAAGACCAGACACAAGTAAAATAGATGCAATCAGGAATTGTCCTACTCCTCAAACAAAGAAACAGCTTAAGGCATTTCTAGGATTAGCATCATTCTTTAGGAAGTTTATGCCACACCAAATTTTAAATAGTGAAGCTCTGTTGAACCTATTGAGAAGAAACAACACATGGATTTGGACACAGGAATGTCAGAAAGATTTTTATGCTATCAAAAAAGCTTGAGTAAATGCAGACTTATTACATCACCCAGATGTGACACAGGATTTCTGTTTAGCCACTGATGCAAGTTTTCAAGGCCTTGGTGCTACCTTGTTTCAGATACGTTTAATGGACAACACACCAACTGTATGTATTATACGCTTTGCTAGCAGGACATTAACTGAATGTGAAAGGTCATACTTGGTCACTGAATTAGAAGCACTAGCTGTTGTATGGGCATTCAGGAAATTTAGATACTATCTGTGGGGTAATCGCACTAAAGTCTTTTGTGACCACCAAGCTTTATCATTTCTATTGACATGCAGACTATTACATGCCAGGTTAGCTAGTTGGTGTCTTTACCTCCAAGAATTCCAATTCGAAATAGTCCATATGGATGGACAGCAAAACGTTATAGCTGATGCTTTGTCGAGGTTACCTCAAAATTTAACAGAATTTACAGAGCTTACAGAACAGACAACAGACTTTAGAATCATATTAATGTATGAAGGTACTTACAGACCATACTATCTAAAACTTTGCAAAAATATGAAATTCCTGCAAGAGAAAGACCCATGATGGAAGTCAGTAAAAGAACAACTAATTAAGGGAGAGAACAACAAGATTTCTACACACTACTGTTTATCTGAAGGAGTTTTGTTTTATAGGTGTACACCCACTTCAAGTTATTGGTGTGTATGCATACCTGAAGATTCTGTGGAGAACTTTATACAATACACTCATTGGGTTTGGGGGCACTATGGTGTTTCCAAATGCATGAGTAAGATATCCACTTATTACTACTTTCCAAACATGCGTAGGCACATTCAACAAGTACTTAGATATTGCACCATTTGTCAAAAGGTAAAACACGACAACAAGGACACAAGAACAGAGTTACATCCTATAATACCAGAGAGGCCTTTATCAATAGTAGTTTTAGATGCTGCAGGACCCTTACCCACATCAAAAGGAGGAACTAAATATGTGATTGCATTATATGATGTATACACAAAATATTTGAAATTGTTTGCCACAAAAACTGTTACCTCACAACCCAACATTAAGAGAATCAAAGAAGATTACATTACATGAGTGGGCAAACCACAGGCAATTCTTACTGATAACGCAACGACTTTCATGAGCCACAGATGGAAGAGTTTTATGACAAAACAAGACATAAGACACATACTCATTTCACGATTTCACCCAGAAGCAAATCCGGTGGAACGGGTATTCAAAGAATGAAACAGGTTCATCAGAACATACATCCCACATAAACAGACTAAATGGTTAGAACACCTTACACCATTCGAAGAAATTTTTAACAATCTACCACACACATCTACAGGCTATACACCAGCCGAACTAATGTTTTCTCAACAGGAAAGAAATGAATGGATCAACCCTTTACTTAAGTTAACCAATCATGAAGTTACTTTGGAAGAAAAGATCAGAGAAGCACTGGTACACTTAAAAGAACAGGGTCAAAATAGAAAGAGAGCATTTGACAAAAGACATAGAAACAGAACAGAATACAAGGTAGGAGAGGAGGTACTACTTAGGACACACCCTAAGTCTACCAAGGTTAAGAAACTGAACAAAAAATGGCAGATGCTTTATGCTGGTCCATTTAAAATTAGTAAAATTCCACACCCTGGAGCATACTTGCTAAGCTACCCAAAAACTAGGAAAATAAAGGGATTATATCCACATAAAGATTTAAGGAAGTATTTAAGACACACAGGACCTAGTATGAGAGAGAAAGAATAATCTGATTTGGAAGCTATGACAATATCAGGGAAAAGACACATGTGTAAATAGTAAACTTTACTTTAGGCAATAAGTTACATTTAAGTAAGAAAGTAGACTAAGTAAGGTATTGTAGAGAACAGGAGGAATAGTGGAGTGCTAGAGATACACACTACATGTTCTAAACACTTCATGCACATAACAAGTAAAGGTTAGACAGTAAGTTCACACTATGCACAGCCAAAAATAGGAATAAGGAAAGCTATGAACAAAAGATGGATGACAAATTACAAGAGAAAGGAAAACCCACCACCATAACACTAAAGCTATAGCTATGAACATGATGTACAATATTTACAAAACCCACCTTAATTCTGTGTAAAAGGCAGACAGTAAGAGAAGGGAAAACACTTAACACTGAAAACAAATGTCATCTCAAGCTAACATTATACACAAACACTTGCAAGGTAAAGCCTAGGCAAACTGAAGCAATATTAAGCACAGATTACAGTAAATGAGAGGAAAAAGCAGAAACTATATAGTATACACTACTTTTTTTTCAGATGGAAGTGCCAAGCAAGTAAGGAACAATATAAAGACACGATAAATGCATATGAAAAGCATAAAAGGTAACATAAGTTGAAGTGTGAGCAAAAGGTAGTATTCTGAAAGCTGAATAACAAGGAGGAATATTTTGTTGTAAGGAAAAGGCAAACTATTGAACTATTATAGACAACACTTATGTCATACACATGGTAACTGTCAGGGAGAGATATAACTTGGATTTTTGGGAGAATTTTGTATGTGAGTGAACACTGAGGTAATCCTAGAGGGAGCCTTAACTTAGTTTTAAGTATTAGAGGAGGGAGGAATTTACAGTGCGACCAGAGGATAAAGCCTGGCCCACATTAATGACGGTAGTGAAACGTCCCCTTTGAACAATTATACAGGACTGTGCTTAAACTGACACACAATATTTTTTAGCGCAACGCAATCTGACTTTCAAAAATCCCTACAAAAGCATGGCCCTGACTAACATTAACCTATACCTTTCATAAATCACTTACCTCACCAAAAATCTTCGTTACTCGAACTACTGCAATACACCGAGCGCCGCTACTGCCAGCTAAATAAAAGATTCAAACTACTGAAGGCACTAACTACTGATAGGCATAGTTAGCAAATGAAAGATTTTGATAGAGAACAAACAATGTATTTACCTTAATAGTGTTGAAAAATCATAATATACATATCAGTTCATGACATCCAGTCTTACAAATTTCAAACCTCCGCCATTTCTCTCCCCACATCCACCATTGCTGGCGGCTCACCTCCAACTGTGCAACGCTACGCGCTGTTCACATCCAGCTGCCCAACACTACAATGGCAGAGAACAATGCAAACTAGCCACAGACTGCACACAGCACAACCAGTTATTTTCATACAGAGCGCTACGGAACGTTGTCAATAAGAAAACATAAACAGCCTACTTACATAGCCCCCATGCTCCCCACAAAAAATTTTACAAATTGTTTTGGGCAGTGGCCAATAATGATTTGATAAAATTTTTCATGATTACAATAACAAAGATATCAAATGCACACACTTATTGATACAATGTTGGTCAAAAGCTAAAATTTTCTCACAGTCCATAAAGACAGTCCTGATCATTCATCACAGTAAAATTGCAGTGTTTTTCTCAAAGTCTGAGCAGTAAAAGAAAATGCACACGGAAGTAGTGGATTTGCATGCAGTCTTGAAGAAGTAGTGTTGTCCTTCCAACGGAAAGACAGTACTGACTCTTGACATGCAGACAGGTAATGGGCCACAACAGAGCAAACCCACAGCAGAGTCAGTCGAAGGTTTGAAGAATATTGGTAGGTAGGTCATCACGGAGTAGACCCACTGTAGTCCTGGTAGAGATTATGTTATTGGTGGGCCACCAGAGGTGCAGACCCACTGTAGTCCTGGTAGAGATTGTGGTATTGGTGGGCCACCAGAGGTGCAGACCCTCTGCAGTCCTCGTAGAAATAATGGTATTGGTGGGTCATCAAAGATGGAGACCCGCTGTAGTCCTTGTAGAGATGGCCAGCACCCATCTGTTGCGACTGTGCAGGTGCACAATCACCATCGAAGAGTCTTGTGGAGAATATAGCAAGTCCATAAACCACCACTTGTCCACTCACAAAAAATTTGTTTGAAATGTCCTTAGAACCAGCAATGCTGTTATCCAGTCCCTTGCTGAATTATTAACACACATGCAAACGCTATCAGTCCCTACTTCTCACATATTGTCCATATACTATGACCAATAGAAATGTGTGCAGTGAAATGCAACTTACAAGTTACTTAATTTGATGAACTGGTGTCAATTACAATTTTATAACATGAGAATACGATTACAAAGGTACAAAATACATCATTAAAGAACATAACAATACAGATAACATTTGTACTACAGGCTTTACAAAAGAATCGAAATAACATATACATCAGTGTTACAGGAATTATGACATGAGTACATACATAAAAGATCAGAATAACTTTCGAAACATCAATTTCACACATGAGCATTAAAACAGAACAGAATAAATAATGTCTAAACATCTTTACAAAGAAAATAACATATTATCAGAAAAATTCTACAACATAACTCTTATTAGCTAAACACATTAAGACAGGAAAAACACAAATTCAAATAGTGTAATAACGCAAAAATACAGGACAGGGTTTGTTTTCAGTGTGACATTTGGTACTGCAGTACACCCCAAAACTTCATTCCATATATCTTTCCTCTTATTTCAACATTTGTTTCCACCAAAAAAATTCTATCTTAGCATTCTTTCTGTATTTATATGTTCACACATTTCTTACCTCATTATTTATTTTCCATTATCTTACCTCATCATTTATTTCCAAGAGAATCCTACCTAAACCTGTTGTCCCTAAACCCTACTTTTTTTGATCGTATACTCTTTCAAAATACTTTTTTGGCCAGACCATTTTCTTATAGCTTCTCAATGCATTTCTTCCAGTTCATCACAACTTGTTCTCTTATATGGCCTATCCCATCTTAAGCTAACTTAAATCTACTGAGCTCAGATGCTAAACTAAGGGAAGAGGTAATGCAGCAGCGCCAAACAATTAACACAAACAGCAATGACAAAAAAAATTCAAATTGGCAAAGCAATTGCAATATTACAACTAATATAAGGCACTGTGCAGCAAACAAGAAAAACACAAAGTCAAATTCAGTAACACTATGCCTGGCAAACAGCAGCAGAAAATGAAATTACTTATATCTAAACATGACATAGCTCAAGCAGAAAAAAATATTACACTAAAGACAACAATGCAGACAGGGGAAATGTATATTCACATCGTAATGTCTACGTAATTAAAGTGGTGCACCACAAGAAGTTATTCTACCAAAAACATTACCAAGTAGTTGAAAAGAAAATTCCGTATGCAATTCCTGTGAAGGGAAATGTCTTTTTTATGCTCCTTCGTTTTTTTTGAATAGATCATAAAATTATTTACTGGACCTTAATAGTGTTGAAAAATCATAATACACATAGCAGTTAATGACATCCAGTCTTACAAATTTCAAACCTCCGTCATTTCTCTCCCCACATCCACCACTGCTGGCGGCTCACCTCCAACTGCGCAAGGCTACACGCTGTTCACATCCAGCTGCCCAACAGTATTGAGGAAATGGAGGTGTTGGTACCTAATGAGAGGGCCACACAAATATTGTAGATTTAAGGTGAATGAGTGTGTAATGAGAATAGAATATGTGTGAGAGTATGAAGCCACAGTGAACCTCTGACATGATCTAGAAACCATGTGTATTATGATAATAAGCAATGGGAAGAGTAAATAATTTTCCATTAGAAAAGCACAAAATACACCACAAATAACCACACTTATGTTGAGAATAGCTCAAATTTGAAGCCAACTGTGTAGAGACCACCTCAAGGCACAAAATAACACAAGAAGCAATACGCATTTTTGCAACATTTCTTAAGTGTATACACACAGTTATCTCTAGTTGAGAAAACAACAAATTAACATTCTGTAGCCTAGCTAACATCATAAGATAAGCTACATGAAACCTAAAGAACCACTAATATCTGAATAAGATTATTGTTCTTACTGTAAACTAGTAACTAACCTATGAAGTTAATAAGCAAACAATACCTCAGGAATGCTAAGAGAATGTATGACATATCTGCATTTAAAAGGAAGAATGTGCAAAAGCAATATTTAAGCAATATTAAGCTACAAATCCTTTTACACCCAAAACTATATACATGTACACACACACATTATAGTGGGAAGCACACATGAAGGACTTGTACATAGCCATAGCAGAGAATATGACATGATTTTTGAAACATGCAATGGATAGCCACGCACAGCATGAAGCTCTGAAAATATACCTACTTAAATATTGTTTGTTAAGAGTGTGCATAATACATTAATAGAAGGAGCATGGAGAGTAAAATTAAGGGAAGTTTCAAGCTCGTAACACGAAAAAACGCTAATACACAAACGATGCTTGAAGTAAAATGCAGACCTCAGATATGCTGAGAGATGAATTTTGCACTAAGTTGACACAACTTGTAGAAATCACTGGTGTACAAGTGAGAAACAAAGAATAAATGTGGAGTGAATGTAAATATTTATGGTTAAAAGTTCTTCTTTGTAGATATTGTAGATTGGTAGTTTTTAGCATATTTCTTCACCTTCTACTTGTAGTGTAAAAATAACATGACTTGCAGTAAGAAGTGGTGAAGACCCTTGTGAATAGCGAAGTAGCAATTGAACCTTGAGAATGGAACTTATGTACAACAGGAGTTCACCCTAAAAGAGAGAAATTAAGAAAGAAATCAAAGGTTGAAGAAGTTCAGCTCTTCAGGATGAGATATTTAAATTTCATGTTAAAAATGTATGTGTAAACAAAGCTATGTAACATGTATGTATTTAGTATTAAGGATAACTGATGCCACAAAAGAATAATGACAAAAGAATGAAGGATTTTTCATGTAAAACAAAAGTATATATGAACTGGAATTTCAGAAGTATAATTATTTGTCCTCTTGTTTCGCATATTTTCATGACAATGTATGTCATAAAAAAAATGTTGGCATGGAAGAAGACAAAGTGAGCCTTGTGACAAGAGTAATGGAAAAAACGTGTGAAAGGAAAAAGTCTTTAAGTGATTGTGAAAAATCATACCTCTCAAGGGAGGAAAGTGAAGAAAAAGGCGTGTGAGTGTTAGTGCTTGTGTTACGTACCTGTGAGCTGATACTGTGGGCTGGAAGTTCGCGCTTCGACCCTAGAGCACACCAAGGGGTGTCGTAGAGGGTACTTTGGGTACTGGCGCAACCAACGCGACTTCTAGTAGCATTTACCACCAGGAACCCAGCACTTTCACAGCCTCCACCTGAAGGGACAACGCGGTCATGCACGAGGACAGGAACAACAGTGTGGGATAAGACAATGCGTGCCTTAGACGCACGAGCCAAACAATGGTCCCACGGAACAAAAGCCTGCCGACCGCCAACTGTAAGGGAAACAATGGGTATCCAATCCCAACAGGACGAATCTGAGGACACGCCAACGCGAGAAAAAGAGGAAAAACGCAATTGTGAAACCAAAAAAATTTTTTTGTGCGTAATATATATATCTGTATATATGTATGAATTTATGTAACATATTTTTTGGTAGTAGTTAAGAATATCACCTAGTATAGCACTTCTTCAATTAGATTTAGAGCAGAGCTGATTTTTTTCTTAGAGATATATATAGACATATGTAAAAGTGTAAAAGGTACTGTTCACTATCCGCATGAACCAAGGAAAGTGACCTCATGCGTCAGTGAACAGTAGGGGGCGGTGTAGTGGAACAGATCCCTCCCCATTGACGCAAATGACGAAAAAGGAAAATGTTAATTTTTTTATTCAAATGAAATTACGCAATTAATTATTTAAATTATCATTTTTGTAAATTACTCTTTGGCCGGAAGCAGCGAAGACAAGGCATTGCTATCCCTGACAGACGCCGCCAGTCGAGAGCAGTGGCAACTGCAATTAAGATCTCTTACTGTGATAACACGTAGAGCAGTTCATAGGAACAGTGCAAGTGATTGATGTATTGTTGTAAATGATATTGACCAGTTTGAAGATTCGATAATGTCAGATTTCATTGCAACTCAATTTCGTATGGTCGTAAATTAGTACAAGCAATAAATGAATATGAAAAACAGCAAGATCAAGAGTTAGAAAAAAATCATTTCCATACCTACCTACTTCAAGAATCGGAGGGAGAAAATAAACGGAGACAATAGCCTGACCAGCAGCTATCAAGAGAAAACGAAGATCTACACAGCCTACTGTAAAATTAGGTAAAAAGGGATTCTAAAAGCAAATTCACTCTGTTAAAGCTCAAAAATTATCCAATGTTGTTATTTCTGTAGTAAATCGACCCATATTGTCCGATACGGTCGTGAAAAGTTACATTCTCAATACTGCATTAAAAACACTTTCTTTTGGCGACTTAGAAAACTTTAATAGAAATTTGTTCACATAGAAATAAATTTTCTTTTGGCAATTTTACTTCGGATCGAAAATCAGGGGTAGTCTCATTCACGAGTTCCTATCCACCTAAACTTTAAAAAATAAACTACCTACCATAAAACCAAATTTACTACAGTATCTATGAAGATCGGTATTTGACTTTTTGGTTAGAAATAAAAAATTAGGGGATGAATGCTAAGAAAATATTTCGCTGTATTAGAACATTTTTAAAGCCAAATCTACGAAAATTGGTATTTCACATCATTGTTAGAAATAAAGAAATATGTGTTAGGGGATGAAAGTTTCTATGGAGATATCACCACAAGAACTCAAAAGGCAGGATTAACAAAAACCTCCGACTCTAGATACCAGAATCGCTTTTTGGTCAGCACGTTCGGCTCCCATGACCTTAATTAGCTTGGAAAATTACGAAACTGTTGCAGTTTCTGAACAGTGCAAAAGTTCGATTAAAGAAAAAAAAATCAATGCTGACCATACAGTCTATGCGAGCAAAGCACCGGGCAGTAAGCTAGTATAATAGTTAGATTACAAAGAAGGTATTAGTTATTTTACTCTTTTCTTAGGGTGTAAGAGACTGCGAATTTGATTTCGTTCTCATGGAATAATTAGCTGCAGGCCAAGAAGTCGGCGTTGGAATGCAGTGAGCTTGGTGACTAGAAACTGTGTTATTGTTAACAGTCATTACAAAGAAACAGTTTGCATAATAATAATCGGACATCGTTTAAAAACTTAGAACGCAGGTTCGACTTACAACAGTTCAAATGAGAAGGAAATAGAGCTCTTATAGCGTTCTATCATAGCATCACAAAACTGACTACTTCAAATGTAAAGGAAAAAAATGTATATATGTGCAAAGAGCTTCATTAGTAGCAGAATTCAGGGCTACGAAGTATGCTACAAAATAAAGACGAAATAATTCAAACAGCATTGTTATTTCCCAACAGATTTCAAGATACAGGAGTAATACAACTTTCTACCAGCGATCCTCAGCAAAAGAAAAAGAAAAAACTCAGAAAAACTTTCAAATACATAATTTACACAAAGATGACGTTTATTAACAGTGATTTTGTCTTACTTTCGTGGTCAAATCTTACCAGATTCAGTCAGGGTGCGGCGCAGCACGCTTCTTTTTGTCGCCCTGCCAGTGTCCATCAATGTTCATTTGTCTAGCTAAAAGCTGTAGTAGAAAATACTAGACCACTACTGTCTATTGCAGGTCGCAACATAGAATTGTCCGGTAAATGGGATGTGGCTAGCTACTGAAATAAAAGTTTGAACTTGGCAATGTAAATTTTCAGGTGTATTTTTATGATAAAGATCACAGTTAATACTGCCAAGTCCGTACTAAGTGGCAACACAATGTAAAGTTCACACGCACACCACAATCACACACGTAGCTAATTTATGGTGTTTACACCCGTTACCGAAGTTAATAGAGTTCACCGGATCATTTAGTTATGAAATTGTTCGCTCAAATGTTGTGCACTCTGCTCTACACGTAATACCTGTTCCAGTCTTAGATCGCACAACACGCCACGCGGTTTTAACTAACAGTCAAAAGCAATAATTTTGATATTCCGTCCGAAATTCCACACGACTTCCACTATACCGTTCACTTAAATACACTTTGTACTATTTCGCGAACTCGTAATTAGCATTTTTCCGCGATTTTACAGTACTTTCGTCGGAGCTGCTTTCAATGAGATCTTACTAGTTCGAGCCCTAAGCCCCGACTTCCCTAGATCACACCAAAGGCTTTGTTCCCAGCATAGATTGCGCGAGCCTGCATTTTCTGATTGGCTGATATCACAAACAGCAAATCAGGTTGCAGCATTATCCCACGCTAACCCGCGCTTTACTTCAATGACCAATCATAGTAAAACATTTCTTTCTAAGGCAATTGCTAAATAAATAAATTTAGAAAAGTATCAAATACAAAATTACTCCTTCTGAAATTACCGATTAATTTGTGTTCTACTCACGATTTATTAGTACCATAAACTGAGTGCACATTTAATTATAGTAAATCCCCTGTATAGTGTAACTGGCACTTCGTGAATAAACAAAACAATTTTAATTTGCTTCTGTTCTTCTTCACTCATACAAAACTCACACTACTAATTACTACACATATAGAACAATTATAATTGTGCAAATACATTAAATATTAATGAAACATAACTTTACAACATTGTTTTGACTACGACTGCTAGCACTGCCCGTCAACTGCTGACCTCTGCCGCCTACTAGTGCAACTACGTGCAGCTCTGTAACTCAGGTCCATGTCAGCTGGTGACATCTGTCGATGACTCATGCCATTTTTTCCTGACCTGGCAGCCAGTGACGTCTTCCTCTTTCATCGAACGAGAAAATGTTGTGTAGCAGGCGCTCACGGTATGATGTCGAGGTGGTTTTTCGAGGTGGAACGTTTCCTGGTCAGCCTAAATGCAGATTTCTACAACCAAGTCAGCCAACTCTGAGAAAACTGTGTCACGCCAACGTTGGCGCATTGGTTAGAACAATGGATTCGCATTCGGGAGGAAGACGGTTCAAATCCCTATCCGGCCAACCAGATTTAGGTTTTCCGTGATTTCCCGAGACCGGTCCAGGTCCAGGTCACTGCCAGGATGGTTGCATTGAAAACAGCACGGCCATTTTGCTTCCCCACCCTTCCGTAATCCGAGTTCGTGTTCCGTTTCTAACGGTCACGCCGTCGACGTGATGTTAAACTCTAATCCCCATTTCTCCCTTTGTTTGATGTTTTGAAGTGATGATTAAAACTTTATGACTAATCCTCGTAAAAAAGAACCTGTCTCGCTTTTCGCAGGCTCAAAGCATTGTGGTTCAAGCCCGTTTAACACTCGATTCTTGGGGTGCGACATGTAGACAACCTCCAAGATGGTGCACCCCGGGCAACAGACTGCGATAGGAGGACGGCAGAAAGTCTACACAAATGGCGGCCGAACTAGATCATTGATCTCTCATGGCCACACACAGCGACAAAACAAGAAAAAGAAGAATGCTATCATCGAGAAAGGCTCTTTTGAGAGGTAACAGACTAAAGATATTTGACCCATCGTCCATGTTCTTCGAATTAATGTAGAAAGCCTGACAAGGGATAAATGTGACTACATAAGCAAGCTGGCTAACGATCATAAAATCGACATCATAGCACTCTAAGAAACACATCAAGTGCAGGAGCGCATAACAGCATGCGCCATTCCAGGCTACAGGATGGTCGCAGCACTGCCATCGCACATTCATGGATCCGCTCTGTATCTTGGTAACAACATTGCTGGGTACAAAGAAGTGATTTGCCAAGAAATTAATGACATAGAAATAATTGCTGTTGAACTTAATGGAATGACCATAGCAGCCGTTTATAAGCCCCCACAAAGTAAATGGCCAACACCAGCTTTACCTGTACTGCCCAACCCCAGCGTGTATGTGGGGGATTTCAATAGCCGTTACACTCTCTGGGGGTATGGCAACGTCGACGAAAACGGAGAAACTCTGTCTGAGTGGATTGAAGCACAAGACATGCCAAGGACCCTAAGACATTCCAATCGGCCAGATGGCAAACAGATACCAATCCTGATCTCTGCACTGTATGATCAGAATAGAGTCCCACTATACCATACAAAAAGAGTCCTGAAACACTTTCCAAAGAGCCAACATCGTCCCACCATACTTACCATAGGCCTCCAAATCCCGGTAGTAAAATCCATCAATAAACCGCGATGGAACTTTAAGAAAGCTAATTGGGCAAAATATCCTCAGTAAGTTGATCAAAATTTGCGCTGGATGACCCAAAGCAAGAAAAGTATAAACGAATTACTGGAGTCGTCATCACTGCAGCCAAAAGGAATATACCATGGGGAGTTAGACAACAGTATATTCCTTGTTGGGACAGTAATATTAACAAACTTTATGATAAATACCAAGAAACAGGAAACCCTGGAATCGGTGGACAAATATTAGAGGGACTAAACACACACAGAAAACACAAGTGGCAGGAACTCACGTCCCAGCTGAATTTTACACATCCAGCAGAAATGCGTGGCCATTATTGAGGAAACTTGGTAACTCCTCTTCAGCACACCACCAGGAACCTAAAATAAAACCGTCGGAGATGGCATTGCACATAAATACGCGTGCTGAGAAAACCCCTCTTGATCTAACAACTGAAGCAGTAACTAAAGAAGAACTACAAGAACTTGATAAAACTCTGAATGACGATACATCGCTTTCATCACCATTTAGTGAAGAGGAAATCATGGGTGCGATATAGACCTTAAAAATAAGCAAAGCGGCGGGATTGGACGGTATATTCCCAGAATTTATAAAACACCTCGGACCTAATGGAAAAGCGTGGCTAAGAAACTTTTACATCAACATTTCAAACGCTGGAATAGTCCCACCACAATTTAAAATAGCCCACACGCTAGCAATCCTTAAACCTGCAAAGCTACCAGAAGATCCAACTAGCTACCGCCCCATCGCCCTCTTGAGTGTATGCTTTAAGTTGCTGGAACGCCAAATACTTAACAGAATTCAGGACATCGTGGATAGAATAACCCCTCCATATCAGGCAGGTTTCAGAAACAAACGCAGCTGTTGCGAACAAGTTTTAGCCCTAACATCATATATAGAAAGTGGATTCCAGAACAGGAAGTAACTTCTGTTGATCTGTCGTCGGCATACGACATTGTGTGGTTCCAGGGTCTTATGCGTAAGTTCAAGAGACACATACCTAGTTTAAAACTGGCAACCTTAATGAACAACATGCTGACGAACAGGTCTTTCAAAGTGAGCATCGGGCACAACACCAGCAGATCGTATTAAATAAAATATGGCCTTCCTCAAGGATCTGTGTTGGCTCCAACCCTTTTTAATTTGTATATTAGCGACTTGCCAAATACAGTCAGCAGGAAATTTTGCTACGCCGATGATTCGGCACTAGTTGTACAAACTAAAACACTTGGGGGGGGGGGGGGGGGAGCGAACGTACTCACAGAAGATCTGGAGTCCTTGAATTCCTATTATAAAAAATGGCGACTCTGCCCTAATCCAACCAAGACTGAGGTGTGTGCTTTCCACTTGAACAATAAAATGGCCCACCAGGAACTGAATGTGAACTTCCGTGAACAAAGAGTCAAACACAACTTCAACCCCAAATACTTTGGCATAATACTAGACCGCTCCCTGACTTACAAAAACATCTAGAAAACGTAAGCCAAAAGCTAAAGAGTCGCAACAACATGCTGAGAAAATTGGCTAGCTCGACTTGGGGAGCTCAAGCATCCTCCTTACGTACTGCCGCAATAGCCCTGGTATATCCGGTTGCCGAATATTGCTCTGCTGTCTGGCATTCGAGCACTCACACTAAGAAAATCGACGTCCAGTTGAACGAGTGTATGAGGATAATAACGTGTACTATTACATCCAGCCCAGTCCCTTGGCTGCATACTCTAAGCAATATCCCACCTCCACAATTGAGAAGGCAAGAAGCAGCAGCAAGAGAGTGGTCAAAAATTCATGACTCAATCACCCACAGAATCTACCAATCCATGATGTTTTGAACGAAATACCATCGACCCGCTTGAAGTCACGGAAGCCTATATGGGTTAATACACAAGAGCATCAACCTGACATCAAGGAGCAATGGCAGCACTTTTGGAATGATTCTGGAATTAATAAATAGGTATCCAAGATCCTACTCTGGAATTACCGGGCTTTGACCTGAAGAAATGTACCTGGACTAAATTAAACCGTATCAGAACGGGCCATGCAAGATGCAATGCATACAAGTACATGAGGGGACTATCCGACTCACCAGCCTGTGACTGTGGAGCACCAGAACAGAACGTCCGCCATATTATTGAGGAATGCCCCTTAAGTAGATACTCCGGACCTGTCTCTGAGGTTATATATGTGAAACCTCTGCTTTGGATTGGCTGTGCGATCTAGATATTGAGCTGTAAATATATGAGTGAGTTTCTAGTCAGGCTTGCCAAGCTTTTACCTTGTAGTTATTTTGTCTTGAGTGTTTGTATTTTATCCTTCTGTGCTATTGCTTGTTTTTTACACATGTATTATTTACACACTGTTTTGTTTTATACATTTCGTTTACATATTGTTGTACTTATAAAAAATATTGTCGCTGTATTGTCATACGCAAAATAAAAAATATAAACTCGATTCTTTACACAAGTGCGTCTTTCTGGCACAGTGTTCGTACTATTAATTTCTGAGGCGTAAATAAAGTGTGCCAAACAGAGACAAACGCAGAAAGACTCGTCCGTCCTGCGGTTTGCAGTACAAATAGCAGCTGACAACGTCCAATGAGGTACTTGCCACGTGGGAGGGTGGTGATGGTGGAGACACAAAGACATCGCGCTGCATTGCCGGCGATTCGGTAGATATGCTGCGCGTCCGCCCGACATACATATTTATGGACAGCGTCGGCGGTCGTTAGGGTAATGGCGTCGCGACGACCATTATACTGCGTCCTGTCGCCGTCAGCTGGCGTCCAATCCAATTCTCCTGCCGCGCGGCGCGTAACGAACTCTGCGTTTCCACAAAATGCTGGACACACACACTCACACACACACACACACACACACACACTCACACACACACACACACACACACACACCACCACTCAATGCGCGTAACTGTGGAAACTTATAAAAAATGATGAATACATATCTCTTTTCTACCCGCTCCCGATTACGACTTGGTTCCCAATAAAGAATCTCATAGTGTCCACCGGTTATAAATCTCTCGATGAATATTTATTGCAGTTCATTAACGGCCGCTCTTTCCACTCTGGACTGTTTCTCAGCTCTTTTTCATTGGAGCGTTTCGGTTAGTTTCGGAGTCACAATGAGAGCGTTTCAACCGAGCTGTCGGCAGTTGCCATCGGGGAAACTTTCGCCCCACAATGGACTCTTCGATAATGTTGCTGACGTCTATTATTACAGCAGCTGTCCACCAGACCTAAACAACTTCTGGACCCTCCCCCCTCTCCCCCTCCTCCCCTCCCGTATTCGATCTACTAACCCTCGACGTTCGTGGGCCCATTCCGTAATGAAGAGGGAGAAACGGGATGGAAGCTAAAGAATCTACAGCGAAATTTTCGGATTTTCGGGCAGCAGTATTTATTTACGTAGACTGTGAACTCCACACTCATTACAGTGCCAATAATTTGACGAATTGTGAAACAGGTCTAAATAAGTCACCTGGAATCATTTGTACTTACTGTCCCCTAAACAACACAGTACTGTAACCACTATTGGGGATTTATAGCAGCAGTAGTTTTATTCATCCGTAGATCCTTTTTACATAGATGTTGGACGTACACTACTGCCCATTAAAATTGCTACACCACGAAGATGACGAGCTACAGACGCGAAATTTAGCCGACAGGAAGAGGATGGTGTGATATGCAAATGATTAGCTTTTGAGAGCATTCACACAAGGTTGGCGCCGGTGGCGACACCTACAACGTGATGACATGAGGAAAGTTTCCAGCCGATTTCTCATACACAAACAGCAGTTAACCTGCTTTGCCTAGTGAAACGTTGTTGTGATGCCTCGTGTAAGGAGGAGAAATGCGTACCATCACGTTTCCGACTTTGATAAAGGTCGGATTGTAGCCTATCGCGATTGCGATTTATCGTATCGCGACAATGGTGCTCGCGTTGGTCAAGATCCAATGACTGTTAGCGGAATAAGGAATCGGTTGGTTCAGAAGGGTAATACGGAACGCCATGCTGGATCCCAACGGCCTCGTATCACCAACAGTCGAGATGACAGGCATCTTATCCGCATGGTTGTAACGGATCGTGCAGCCACGTCTCGATCCCTGAGTCAACATATGGGGACGTTTGCAGGACAAGAACCATCTGCACGAACAGTTCGACGACGTTGGCAGCAGCATGGACTATCAGTCTTGGAGACCATGGCTGCGGCTACCCTTGACACTGCATCACAGACAGGAGCACCTGCGATGGTGTACTCAACGACGAACCTGGGTGCACGAATGGGAAAACGTCATTTTTTCGGATGAATCCAGGTTCTGTTTACGGCATCATGATGGTCGCGTCCGTGTTTGGCGACATCGCGGTGAACGCACGTTTTAAGCGTGTATTTGTCATCGCCATACTGGCGTATCACCCGGCGTGATGGTATGGGGTTGCCATTGGTTACACGTCTCGGTCACCTCTTGTTCGCTTTAACGGCACTTTGAACAGTGGACGTTACATTTCAGATGTATTACGACCCGTGGCTCTACCCTTCATTCGATCCCTGCGAAACCCTACATTTCAGCAGGATAATGCACGACCGCATGTTGCAGGTCCTGTACGGGCCTTTCTGGACACAGAAAATATTCTACTGCTGCCCTGGCCAGCACATTCTCCAGATCTCGCACCAACTGAAAACGTCTGGTCAATGGTGGCCGAGGAACTGGCTCATCACAATACGCCAGACACTACTCTTGATGAAGTGTGGTATCGTGTTGAACCTGCATGGGTTGCTGTACCTGTACACGCCATCCAAACTCTGTTAGTCCAGGCATATCAAGGCCGTTGTTACGGCCAGAGGTGGTTGTTCTGGGTACTGATTTCTCAGGATCTATGCACCCAAATTGCGTGAAAATGTAATCACATGTCGGTTCTAGTATAATATATTTATTCAATGAATACCCGTTTATCATCTGCATTTCTTCTTGGTGTAGCAATTTTAATGGCCAGTAGTGTATCTTGGTATTACATCTTAAGTAGAACAAAAACAACGTAATTCGTATGTTCAGACATTTACAAACTTAACAGGTCTAGCTTGACAAGGGTGGGATATAGTCTATCGTGACCTTGTAGGAACCATTCGGACATTTGCCTAAAGTGATTAAGGGAGACAACGGGGAACCTGAATCAGGATGGTCGGATGAAAACTGGAGCCTTCACCCTCCCAAATACAAGACCTACCTCATTCGGTTTACCCCTAGTATACAACACTTTTTTCCCAAATAAGTTACAGGGTTATTACAAATGATTGAAGCGATTTCACAGCTCTACAATAACTTTATTATTTGAGATATTTTCACAACGCTTTGCACACACATACAAAAACTCAAAATGTTTTTTAGGCATTCACAAATGTTCGATATGTGCCCCTTTAGTGATTCGGCAGACATCAAGCCGATAATCAAGTTCCTCCTACACTCGGCGCAGCATGTCCTCATCAATGAGTTCGAAAGCATCGTTTATGCGAGCTCGCAGTTCTGGCACGTTTCTTGGTAGAGGAGGTTTAAACACTGAATCTTTCACATAACCCCACAGAAAGAAATCGCATGGGGTTAAGCCGGGAGAGCGTGGAGGCCATGACATGAATTGTTGATCATGATCTCCACCACGACAGATCCATCGGTTTTCCAATCTCCTGTTTAAGAAATGCTTCTGCTTTAGCCTTTTCCGTAAGATTTTCCAAACCGTCGGCTGTGGTACGTTTAGCTCCCTGCTTGCTTTATTCCTCGACTTCCGCGGCTACGCGTGAAACTTGCCCGCACGCGTTCAACCGTTTCTTCGCTCACTGCAGGTCGACCCGTTGATTTCCCCTTACAGAGGCATCCAGAAGCTTTAAACTGCGCATACCATCGCCGAATGGAGTTAGCAGTTGGTGGATCTTTGTTGAACTTCGTCCTGAAGTGTCGTTGCACTGTTAGGACTGACTGATGTGAGTGCTTCTCAAGCACGACATACGCTTTCTCGGCTCCTGTCGCCATTTTGTCTCACTGCGCTCTCGAGCGCTCTGGCGGCAGAAACCTGAAGTGCAGCTTCAGCCGAACAAAACTTTATGAGTTTTTCTACGTATCTGTATGTGTCGTGACCATATGTCAATGAATGGAGCTACAGTGAATTTATGAAATCGCTTCGATCATTTGTAATAGCCCTGTATTTAATGATGAAGTCTTATCGGGTTATCAGCCCAGTCAAGGCGTCGTTCTGCGGCAAATAGGTTTCTTAGTTGTCATCTTCAGGCGAAGTGTGTCATCTAGGAAACTTGTTGAAACGTTGCCGCAGAACTACGTCTTGTCTCAGCTGATAAACCGAGAAGATTTGAAACATCCCCTT
Organism: Schistocerca americana; assembly: GCF_021461395.2. NCBI lineage: Eukaryota > Metazoa > Arthropoda > Insecta > Orthoptera > Acrididae > Schistocerca > Schistocerca americana. Next base: position 129,884,440 of record NC_060123.1, on the reverse strand, counting down.
TGAACAATTATACAAGACTTAAACTGACACACAATATTTTTTTAGCACAACGCAATCTGACTTTCAACAATCCCTACAAAAGAATGGCCCTGACTAACATTAACCTATACCTTTCACAAATCACTTACCTCACAAAAATCTTCGTTACTCTAACTACTGCAATACAGCGAGCGCCACTACTGCCAGCTAAATAAAAGATTCAAACTACGGAAGGCACTAACTACTGTTAGGCGTAGTTAGCAAATGAAAGATTTTAATAGAGAACAAACAATGTATTTACCTTAAGAGTCATAATATATATAGCAGTTCATGACATCCAGTCTTACAAATTTCAAAACTCCGCCATCTCTCTCCCCACATCCACCACTGCTGGCGGCTCACCTCCAACTGCGCAACGCTATGCGCTGTTCACATCCAGCTGCCGAACACTACACTGGCAGACAACAATGCAAACTAGCCACAGACTGCACCCAGCACAGCCAGTGATTTTCATACAGAGCGCTACGTAACGTTGCCAATAAGAAAACATAAACAGCCTACTTACAGAGCCCCCATGCTCCCCACAAAAAATTTTACAAATTGTTTTGGGCAGTGGCCAACAATGATTTGAAAAAAATTTTCATAATTACAATAACAAAGAAATCAAATGCACACACTTATTGATACAATGTTGGTCAAAAGCTAAAATTTTCTCACAGTCCATAAAGACAGTCCTGATCATTCATCACAGTAAAATTGCTGTGTTTTTCTCAAAGTCTGAGCAGTAAAAGAAAATGCACACGGAAGTAGTGGATTTCCATGCAGTGTTGAAGAAGTAGTGTTGTCCTTCCAAATGAAAGACAGTGCTGACTCTCGACATGCAGACAGGTAATGGGCCACAACAGAGCAAACCCACAGCAGAGTCAGTCGAAGTTTTGAAGAATATTGGTAGGTAGGTCATCACAGAGCAGACCCACTGGAGTCCTGGTAGAGATTATGGTATTGGTGGCCATCAGAGGTGCAGACCCACTGCAGTCCTTGTAGAAATAATGGTATTGGTGGGTCATCAAAGATGCAGACCCACTGTAGTCCTAGTAGAGACGGCCAGCAGCCATCTGTTCCGACTGTAATATTTTTCTGCTTGAGATTTGTCATGTTTAGATACAAGTTATTGCATTTGCTGCTGCTGTTTGCCAGGCATAGTGCTACTAAATTTCACTTTGTATTACTCTGTTAAGCCAGTTTTACTACTGATTTATATTTCTTGTTGCTGCACATTGGCTCAACAGTTGTAATGTTGCATTGCTTGGTAATTTAGATTTACTGTAGCTTGCTTTGCAAATTTCCATTTTTTTGTCATTGCTGTTTGTGTTAATTGTTTTGTGCTGCTGCATTGCGTCGTCCCTTAGTTTAGCATCTGAGCTCAGTAGATTTAAGTTAGCTTAAGAGGGGGTAGACTATATAACAGAATGAGTTATGACGAATTGGAAGAAATGCATTGAGAAGCTATAAGAAAATGGTTTGGCCAAAAAAGTAGTGTACAGTGGAGAAAAACTATTTTTGAAAGAGGATGTGAACAGAATACAGAAAGCAAGCTTGGATAGAATTTTTTTGGTGGAAACAAATGTTGAAATAAGAGGAAAGATATATGGAATGAAGTTTTGGGGTGGACTGCAGTACCAAATGTCACACTGAAAACAAACCCTGTCCTGTATTTTTGTGTTATTACGCTATGTGAATTTGTGTTTTTCCGGTCTTAATGTGTTTAGCTAATAAGAGTTATGTTGTAGAATTTTTCTGATAATATATTATTTTCTTTGTAAAGATGTTTAGACATTATTTGTTCTGTTTTGTTTTAATGCTCATGTGTGAAGTTGATGTTTCAAAAGTTATTCTGATCTTTTATGTATTTACTTATGTCATAATTCCTGTAACACTGATGTATATGTTATTTCGATTCTTCTGTAAAGCCTGAATTACCATAAATGTTATCTGTATTGTTATGTTCTTTAATGATGTATTTTGTACCTTTGTTATTGTATTATTATGTTAAAAATTGTAATTGACACCAATTCATCAAATTAAGTAACTTGTAAGTTACATTTCACTGCACACGTTTCTGTTGGTCATAGTATATGGACAATATGTGAGAAGTAGGGACTGATAGTGTTTGGACGTGTGTTAATAATTCAGCAAGGGACTGGATAACAGCATTGCTGGTTCTAAGGACAATTCCAAAAACTTTGTGAGTGCACAAGTGGTGGTTTATGGACTTGCTATATTCTCCGCAAGACTCTTCGATGGTGATTGTGCACCTGCACAGTCGCAACACATGGCTGCTGGCCATCTCTACAAGGACTGCAGTGGGTCTGCACCTCTGGTGGCCCACCAATACCATTACTTTCTTGATCACGGTAAGGTACATAATAACTACGATATCTATACGCAAAGCATTTCACTTTCGTTTATGATGAGGTAAGTACATTGACTTCAGCAGAACTTTGCTTACAGAGAACGATAACTACGACACTTCCACAGGATTATCTTACAGCAAGACGCACATTTAGCGCTACAGGACACGCATTTGAGTGATTAATTTTGCACTTAAACCATTTATTTTTCAAGATTTTTGAATTACAAAGAAAGTTTTCTGTGATACATTTCATTCCATCGCTGTAATCTGTAACACCTGTGGGTATAATTACATTAATCCTCAGGGGTGTGCACGCTTACTTTGTGTACCATGTGTTTGGCAAGCACAAGGAGCCCTAGCTAATATGGTATTTGCTTATACAACTTTACACATCAGTACCATATTTCTCTCACACACAAATTACACAGCTATCTGATCATTTAACTGAGAGATTTTTTTTACTACATCAGTGACACATGTTTACGCAATTACACAGTTGGGTAACTTCACACTTATGAAATTGTATTTTGTCTGTACTTTGTGAACTGTTCATATTTTTTCGGAACCATTGTGATATTATGAGAGCTTTGAATGATATATTTGGTATGTGATCACAATTTTTAAAGTACGATTGAGGTAGATGACACTATTGAAATGAGCAGAGAATTTTTTTAGGTTTTGACATTATAGCTGAAAGCTACGACGTTTTTGAGATTTGGCTGAGTTTTTATGATGTTATTATTACGATGACAATGTGTATTATGCTGCTGAGGTATGTTTATGATCAATAAGATGATGCTACCGTAAATGAGGAATTTGATAATGCCACGTTTTTATTTTGATGAAATAATGAAGAATTGTCGACGAATACGTATATGAATAATGAGTAGTGGTTAGGGACTGTGATTTGTGGAAAAGGATGTTGGAAACCAAGAATCGTACTTTAAGAGTTATGAAATGTGTGTAAATGCGCGAATGTATCACAATTCCGACAAAAACTTTTTGAACACTGTTATATTCATAGGATTTTGTTTCTACACATTTGCAACGCAAATTCTCGACCGGTGAAATTTTTTATGTGAGACTGTCACTGTAATGCAAACTGCTGTCGTAAATATTTCAGTAAGAAAGTTAAGTGATCACCTTCACGTAATGAGTCGTGGGCACCCTGCTGCTCGACTGTCGCCTGGAAAAAAGCTATTAGTGTGTGCCTTTCAGAGGCACAGGTGAAAAAAAAGGGGCCATTATCCTCACTATTGACATTACTTTGTAGAAAGCATCGCAAATACGACACGCTCAAACTTGAAAACATATGATAACACTGTGGAGCTCTTAATTTATGATATTTACTGAAATGCCTAATGAAATGATGAGAAATATGTTAATGTCCATACACCTGATTATGACTACTGTCTTTCTAGTTGAGAGATTTTTCTACTAACTTATGAAACATCCCCTTTGAACAATTATACAAGACTGTGCTTAAACTGAAACACAATATTTTTTTAGCGCAACGCAATCTGACTTTCAATAATTCCTACAAACGAATGGCCCTGTCTAACATTAACCTATACCTTTCACAAATCACTTACCTCACAAAAATCTTCGTTAGTCTAACTACTGCAATACAGTGAGCGTCATTACTGCCAGCTAAATAAGAGATTCAAACTACGGAAGGTACTAACTACTTTTAGGCATAGTTAGCAAATGAAAGATTTTAATAGAGAACAAACAATGTATTTACCTTAATAGTCATAATATATATAGCAGTTCATGACATGCAGTCTTACAAATTTCAAAAATCCGCCATCTCTCTCCCCACATCTACCACTGCTGATGGCTCATCTCCAACTGCGCAACGCTATGCGCTGTTCACATCCAGCTGCCCAACAGTACAATGGCAGACAACAATGCAAACTAGCCACAGACTGCACACAGCACAGCCAGTGATTTTCGTAAGAGCGCTACGTAACGTTGTCAATAAGAAAACATAAACAGCCTACTTACAGACTTCATTATCAATACTCGCGAATGTAGGTCTACATTCGCATAAAGTTATTTAAAAATATAAAAGGCTATGTCTACGCTCTTCATACATTTTCACTCCCTCATCGCGCACACTACATGCACTGAACACACGCTGTTTGATAATGTAACGTTATACATACTATGAAGTGCCGTCAGGGCCATAGCAACGATGTCTGGTTTCCATTTTGTGTATCACAACCTCCCATTCTCGTGCCTGTAAAACTAAGTAGGCAGCCTTTTATAATGAGTGAGATGATAAGCTCAGAAAGAGGATAAGATGTTCATATTGTACGTTACATACCTGTGGAAATACGTTTTTCCAGAAAAGAGAAAAGAATAGAAAATGTAGTATCGAAGTGTTACGTGAAATGACAGTTTTTGTTATCACTTTTATTTTGTTGGGTTATATTTTTTACCAAACCCCTATCTCTGTTATGTAAGTAATCATTCAACGTATAGAAAGTATTGTTTAACAGTTACTTTTTAACTTCCTTTTCGAATAAGTTTGTTTTAGTAATCTCTTTAATCTCCTTTGCCAATTTATTGATCTTTTTTCCTTGATAGAAAACGTTGTTCTCTGTTTTATGTTAATTCTTTCTTAGTAAACGTAAGATCAGTGTTGTTCTGGTTTCACAGTCATGGACAGTGCTGTTTGTGCAGTAATCATCAATACCATTTTTTATGTATACAGCTGCTTAGTTGATGTATTCACGTGGTAGAGCTAAACTGTCCAGTGTTTTGAATACATGTTTACAATACAATGAGTTGCTTATTTTGGTTATTATTCTTACTGGCCTTTTATATGATTTGAAAACTATGTTCATATTATGTGGATTTGTGCCCCCTGCCCAAAAAAATCTAAGAAATGAGTGTACATATGAATAGTATGTGACGAAAAGACCGCTGACTGTTACTCACTGATGACAGGACTCTTAAGCGCATAACATGCTGCTGGCATTGTCTTTATTTGTATCTTTGTGTGGTTACAACACTTCAACTAACAATCGGTAGTAATTCCTAGAAATTTTCTGTTAGTCGTGCTGTCTATAGAGGTGACATCTAAATTTAATTTAATAATGTCATTTTCCCTCCTCAAACTGAAATTCACACCGTTTGTTTCTTTATGTTCAAAGGCACTGCGTTGCAAAAAATGACTCTGAGCACTATGGGACTCAACTGCTGAGGTCATAAGTCCCCTAGAACTTAGAACTACTTAAACCTAACTAACCTAAGGACATCACACACATCCATGCCCGAGGCAGGATTCGAACCTGCGACTGTAACGGTCGCGCGGTTCCAGACTGTAGCGCCTAGAACCGCTCGACCACTACGGCCGGCACACTTCGTTGCATATTGCCAACAGTAAACTTCTTGAGCGTTTCATTTGCTTTCTCTGCAAGGATTTCTCTTGTTATCTCAGTGACTGTAATATTGCTGTGAACAAAGAAAATATTCCCCTAGACTAACACTATTGCGCAAGTCCTTGATATACATCAGGAACAATGTTGATCCTAATATGCTAAGCTGAGGAACTCTATATTAATGTATTTTGGTTCTGACAAGCATCTCACTGAAAGTTTACACTAATCGAGGTATGTGTTATCTCTGTTCTTTGTAGCTTATCTGCTAGATATGACTGAAACCAGTTATTGGCTATGTCGCTTATCCCTAATGCTTCGACTGGAACCGGTTTTAACTATGTCACTTATCCCTAATGCTCCTGGTTTATCTAGTAGAGTATTGTACTCAGCAGTATCGAAAGCCTTAGAAAGATCTAAAAATATGCCTCTGACACACATTTATGAAGAGCATCAAGTACCACTTTTGTGAATTGTACTATGGCTGATTCTGTATTTCTACCACTTCGTAAACCAAACTGTGATTTACTTTAAAGGTCTTATTTGTTCAAATAATTCATTAACCTATCTTTCATTATTGATTCAATTGTTTTTGAGTATGGTGTGAAAAATGAAATGGGCTGGTACCTTTCTGTGTCTTTTGCATCACCTTTCTTGTGCAGAGGTACAAATCTTACTGTATTAAATACTCTGAAAATATCCCTGATGAGAAGAACTCAGTTATAATGTTTTTTGCGGGAGCTTGTACACTATCTATGCATTTTTTAAATACACGCACTGATATTTCACCGAAGCCTACTGACTCTTTATTATTTAGTTTTTGTTCTGTTTTACTGATTTCATGGCTTGTGGTTGATAGTAAATCGATGTACTTACTGTACAATTCTTTGCAAGTATTATATTGGTTCATGAGAATTTTTGTTGTAATTCCTCTGTAATACCTGGAAAATGCTCTTTCACGCAGTTTGCTAGGTGCACACCCACTTCCTTATCAGCATGTTATTACACCGTTATTTGTTTCTCCCTGTTTCCTTTTTGATGACTTCCCAGACTACTTTGATTCTATTCTCTACCATGTATATTATTTTGTCATTGAATGATTGTTTCACAATGGTCAGAATTTTTCTATAAGTCTTTTTGTCCCTACGATATAAACTGAAGAACTCTGGTTCGTTATGTCTCTTTTTCATAGAACTGAGGTATTTAAGGGTTTTGGAAGACTTCTTAATACCTGATATTATTCATTTGTTTTTGTGGAACATTGATACTGATGTGAGTACTTCTGGAACTGTCTTCTCAAATTTCAGTGCCAATAATGTTGAAAATTTAGAGAATTTCGCATTAATATTGATTTCTGTATATACTTCATCCCAACTTTGGTTTGCTAGATATCTTGGAAGACCTTATATTTTCATGTCCGATGGATACCTTTGGACGGCTACAGTTTAGGAATTTTTTACAAAGTCGATTTTACTGTTATTTGGCGGAAACGAATTGATAATCAGAGATCTTTCACAGTTACACAACAGTTATCCCTGTCTATATATGTGGGAACATGATCGATTATCGAAGCAATCATTATTATGATAACTCTTGTTGCGCTATTGGCCTACAGGGACATGCCAAACTATGAAGGATTTTTATGAAGGTGCTACTAGTTTCATTTGTGATATTTGTGTCTATGTTTATATCTGCACTCAAAACTATGTTGATTTTGTACTTCAGACTTTATCTAGAACTTCCGTTAATTTATTGAAAAAATATCCACATTACCACTGGGTGATCAATACGCACGCATACTACGAGTAACAAATGATGTGAGTAATGCGAATGATCAAAAGCTGTACGCGAATCATGTATAAGAGTAATTAAGATTTTTTAAGCCACAGCTTGCAGCTCGGCTCTTCAGTAGTAAGTCCTTTGTGTTTCCTGGTCACTAACAAATAACTATTCGCACCAAAGCTAACCTACGCCTCCACGCCACCAGAAGTCATCATTACATAGTCACATTCTCTGCCCAACTTCACAAAGACACAAGTGTTTTGGTTGCCAAAGGGTATACTGCTTCAGGAATATCGATACTGACCTGGTATCTTGACTTCAGCTGTTATTTCGCCTGTTGAAGACTAACGAAGTATGATAAAATTTAAAGTTATGGAAGTTTGTTGTCGTGCAAACTGGAAATACAGACACCTTTTAACCCACATTTTCCTCCAGTATCCGAATAACTGTTCCTTGAGATTCTCCCTGACTGGGTACCTCTTTCTTAGTTACTAAATCTAGCCATCTAGACTTCAATATTGTTCTGTAGCACCAAATTTCAGAAGCCTCTACTTTCTTCGTGTTTATTACCCTTGCGTCACTTCAGGACTGCTCTGTTGTAATTAATGACACAATTTCTTTTTGTCTATTAAAAACGTTCCAATGACTATAATTTATGAGCTGCAAGGAACAAAAACCTATAGAATCCGATTTATGTAACATCAGTAACAGAAAAAAGGGTTGTAAGAGTTGTCTTTCAACATTGATCTCATAGTGCCTGTAGTTTTGCACTAAAGTCGCAGTCGGTGCTTTTTCTATAAAATTACTACATCTACGTCTACATACATACTCCACAATCCACGATACGGTGCATGGTGGAGGGTACCTCGTACCACAACTAGCATCTTCTCTCCCTGTTCCGCTCCCAAACAGAACGAGGGAAAAATGACTGCATATATGCCTCTGTACGAGCCCTAATCTCTCTTATCTTATCTTTGTGGTCTTTCCGCGAAATGTAAGTTGGCTGCAGTAAAGTTGTACTGCAGTCAGCCTCAAATGCTGGTTCTCTAAGCCACCTCACCTCTTGTATGAAACTTCGCCGCAGATTCGAACTGTGCGCTGGACCTGAAATCGTAATCTTTCCTTTCACGAGCAACGGTTTTATCGACTGAGCTATCAAAGCACGTGACAGCTTCAGTTCTCTCAGTACCCCTTTTTCTACTTTCCTAACTTCACGAAAGCTCTCTTAATACCACGAAGGACTACCACTCCTATCGTGGAGAAACGGCGCACCGACAGCAAGGGGTACTGTTTTTTTATGAAGCCTTCAGTCTGCAACGAAAAATTTTCTTGCATTCGTGGATGGAACAGAAAAGAGGGGATACGGCAATGGTACCGAATGCACTGTCCGCCTAATGGTTCTGTAGAGTGTAGATGTAAATATTTCATAGATATGCTCTCCTACTTGGTGCTGATTTTGCAAATGATGGTATGACAACTTTATGTGGTTCAAAGTCAGTGATACATACTTACAACATACGTTTTATGTGGGTATCAGCCACGTCCCTCTGGTATACCGGTCCGACGATTTCGTAAGCCCGCCAGAACGCACGGCTCTAGATGACGGCTGCTAGGCGGCACTCCTAATATTTGCGAGCGCTGCAGCAGCCGCCCCAGCGCCGGACGCGCAGCACGTCCCACGCTCCAGGCCGTACCACGAAGCTAGCAGCGCAGGGGCCCGGCCCGGACCTCAGTCATGTTCCGACTGCGCTCCCGTATTGTTCGTTGTACTCAGAGTTACTCCGTTCTTTATATTGATACGTCTAGGCTCTCGATTTGGTTCCCTCTCCGGACTTGCCATTCTGCATGGTGTCTTTGTTGTTCGTCCATCACTGTTGTTGTCCTTCTGTGGTTTTCGGCGTCTCACCATTGTCGCCCTCAGACAGTCGGCCAGTGTCTCCTGGTAGTGTCTGATTCCCTCGTTGTCTCCTTGTAAACACAAGATACAAAGCACTTGAATACACAGAGCAAAGCTTACGTGAGTTGTTGGGAACGACCAGGCAGCTCCTTTTTCGGTGATTACTACATAGTTGTGTCACTTTACCCACCGGTGCTGTGGCGACAAGTGCAACAGGCGGCAACACCAACCCGCATAACTTACACTACTGGCCATTAAAATTGCTACACCAAAAAGAAATGCGGATGAGAAACGGGTATTCATTGGACAAATACATTGTACTAGAACTGAAATGTGATTACATTTTCACGCAATTTGGGTGCATAGGTCCTGAGAAATCAGTACCCAGAGCAACCACCTCTGGCCGTAATAACGGCCTTGAACGCCTGGGCATAGAGTCAAACAGAGTTTGGATGGTGTGTACAGGTACAGCTGCCCAAGCACCTTCAACAAGATACCACACTTCATCAAGAGTAGTGCCTGGCGTATTGTGACGAGCCAGTTCCTCGGCCACCATTGACCAGACGTTTTCAGTTGGTTAGAGATCTGGAGATGTGCTGGCCAGGGCAGCAGTAGAACATTTTCTGTATCCAGAAAGGCGCGTACAGGACCTGCAACATGCGGTCGTGCATTATCCTGCTGAAACGTAGGGTTTCGCAGGGATCGAATGAAGGGTAGAGCCACGGGTTGTAACACATCTGACATGTAACGTTCACTGTTCAAAGTGCCGTCAATGCGAACAAGAGGTGACCGAGACGTGTAACCAATGGCACCCCATACCATCACGCCGGGTGATACGCCAGTATGGCGATGACGAATACACGCTTCCAACGTGCGTTCACCGCGATGTCGCCAAACACGGCTGCGACCATCATGATGCCGTAAACAGAACCTGGATTCATCCGAAAAAATGACGTTTTGCCATTCGTGCACCCAGGTTCGTCGTTGAGTACACCATCGCAGACGCTCCTGTCTCGTCAAGGATAACCGCAGCCATGGTCTCCGAGCAGATAGTCCATGCTGCTGCAAACGTCGTCGAACTGTTCTTGCAGATGGTTGTTGTCTTGCAAACGTTCCCATCTGTTGACTCAGGGATCGAGACGTGGCTGCACGATCCGTTACAGCCATGCGGATAAGATGCCTGTCATCTTGACTGCTAGTGATACGAGGCCGTTGGGACCCAGCACGGCGTTCCGTATTACCCTCCTGAACCTACCGATTCCATATTCTGCTAACAGTCATTGGATCTCGACCAACGCGACCAGCAATGTCGCTATACGATAAATCGCAATCGCGATAGGCTAAAAATCCGACCTTTATCAAAGTCGGAAACGTGATGGTACGCATTTCTCCTCCTTACACGAGGCATCAGAACAACGTTTCACCAGGCAACGCCGGTCAACTGCTGTTTGTGTATGAGAAATCGGTTGGAAACTTTCCTCGTGTCAGCACGTTGTAGCTGTCGCCACCGGCGCCAACCTTGTGTGAATGCTCTGAAAAGCTAATCATTTGCATATAATAGCATCTTCTTCCTGTCGTAGTGTAGAAATTTTAATGGCCAGTAGTGTACATCACGGCGACAGTACTCCAGTCCGAGCTAGCCGTAAATTCAAACCAGCGAGCTTGCTGTAGTCTGCGTTAGCGTTTAAGGCTTCTGGGCTGGGGATTCACAATAGACAGCTGCACAGCTGGCCAGTCAGTGCTCAGTCTGTTTCCGCGGTCCGTACTGTGTAAACTTCGTTCGTATGTGAACGTTCTATCGCGTTTTACGTGCGCGAAACAACGGCTGACTGATATTTGTGGTATTCTGTGTGTTCTTTCAATTTTCTCATAATGGCTGAAGAGCCTAGAAGGCAACAAGTGTTTCACAAACAGGCAGGGAACCTTATTTTTGAAGTGTACTTGTTCTTCAAACTTGAGGCAGATTTAGATGAGCCAATCTGCAACGTTGCCAAGGTGTAGGAACGTAACACAGGTGCTGTCTATGTGCTTCCAGCTCAGTTGAAAACACAACATTCCTTGTGAGCTGCAAGGCTTGAGACCGACTACAGCAGATCAACAGACGGTGACACCAGTAGCCGGACCAGCAGCAGCTCCGCGGTGTGTGGGCAGCCCCAATCAGCGCGCGCAGGCTGTAGTATTTCCTGCTTCCGCCGAAACTAAGTTTAAGCCAATCAGACAGAAGTGTTACTCAGCGAGACGGTTATTTAGGCCCGAACCGTGATGGCATCCAGCATTTGCAGTGCAGCCAGCCACATTAGGATGACCTTGCCTGGTCAATGCGCAACCACGATCCACTCTTCTACTCTTCGCCATCACTGACCACAGGGGAGACTGTGAAGAGGACTTAGCATTGTGTTTTGCTGCATCTCTTGCACTTGGGAAGTGTTGGAATTTGTGCCAAAAATTACAGGTATTACAAAATTCATTCCTACATAGTTTAAAGGAATTCAACATGTGACTACTACTTTTTGGAATTAAGATTATTTGAGCACTCACTCAGTCAGAGAAAGTTTTTGTTTTTGTTCTTCAGAAGTTAGTTACTGTGTTTATCCCAAAGCTTTGAGTTAATGACTTGTGTAGTAAATGAAGCTGTTTAATTGGAATATGCTAAACGTTTTGTGTTGTATAACCGAAGGAAGGGTCATATTAACATATTAACCACCGGATTTCATTCCAGATAAGTGGCGAGGAAAGAAATGAACTGCTGACATAGCAGTCCGACGTAAGAGAGAGGATAAACTTTACCAGTGGAATGGTAGGCGGAAATCGAGGAGCAACTGTGTTCTGCCAGCTGTGTGTGTACTTCCTTCTTGTGGCTCACATGTACTGTCACATTAGCTAAAGCCTTTTTAATCCTGCGTTTAAATGTTACCACTATTGCACATGTAGGATATTTAGTTCCTATACTGACAAGTTACTTTTCAGTCTGTAAACTGTATACTGAGGGAACTCTGCAGATGTGTACTTAAGCTCGTTTTTCTTCTTTTTCTTAAACAGATCTGAAAGTGCATTGTCTGTATATATGAAGGGAATTGTGTATGAGAAGACTTGGCGAACGCACACTGTAAAACAAAAATTAGCGGATGAGGAAGTGGTTGGGCCAAAGAAGTTCTATCTAAAATGAATACATGCAGGGAAAAGTGAAGGCAAGTTTCGGTCAACAGGTGACAGGCGTTTTTGCAGAGGAGATGGAAGCGCTACGACAAATATCTGTCACATGGTGACTGTGTTGAAAATAGTCATTGTGTTTACTAGCTTGCAGCTTGTTTCGGCCGAGTGCTCCTCAGCCACTGTAAAGCGGTGAATGACTGACGTGTGGTTGCTGGCCTCGATCTTAAACAGCCATGTTAGTGGCTGTGACGTACCTAGTACTCAGACGGGGCCACGGGAAATATGGGTTCTGCAATCAACTTCTGACGTCGTACTAGTTGTCTTACCCGACGTACGTTGTGAACGCTCGGCTAAGTCTGGAACCAGCTGTAAAATCAATAAGTCAGTGAAAATATACCCAGTAAGGTTTTTAACTTTGTAAAATTGTTGTACAGCAGTATAATTTTACTGTGCAAGCTTAACTTTTTTTTTTAATTTTCACTGGGCAAGCTGGAATAGAATAGATTAGCGGTGGACTCATGTGCTAATCGGTATGTCAACAAGGCATACCGTCGGTGTAACAGCCCCAGAACAGGGCAGACAGAAACGCAAGCACTACTCTGCTACTTAACGAGACACTGTGAGGTAACACTTCGTAACTTCAACGACAGAGCGCCACTGCAAAGTCAAACATAGACACTAGAGAACTGAGCTCGGTGACCAAGAATACGCACTGCATTACCACAGCGAGGCAAGAAGCGCCGACGGGCCCAGTAAATGAGGACGAATGCTCTTATACATTCAGAGCTACCGCGTCATACGCACCGAGTCGACCGTTTATGTAGAGAGGCTATCGGAGCTCAAGAAGACATTCTGTTCGTATCACTAGCACCAGTGACGGTGACAGTCTACTGGGTTTCAATGAAACCACAACAAGCTGCTCGATGATGGCCAGCCTGCTACGTTCTGGGTACAACACCGAGAGGCAGGCAACCCACAGCCGTCGTCTGCCTACTGAGTCGCAGCGGATGAGAAGATTGGTGAGCGGCCAGCCCTCCTTCACTACTGGCTCATTGCAGCTGATCTGCAACCTGTCATCTTTACACTGACCAGGTGAAGAGCACCCACACAGCCTACTGGTCGACTCGTGACCATCTGCTGCAATCTTGATCAATCCTTGATGGCTGAGCAGGGCCGAGTCTTCACAACAGTGGACTTGCTGGACCACAGTCGATAGCCTCCATTTGAGTGTTCAACGGGCTGTGTTCGAGAGCGCTGAGATGGAAGCTATAGCCTACTACGTCACTGTGGAAAGCCTGGGTGGTCAGCACCTTCCTGATCCCACTACCACCGCCAGAACAACACGTGGCTGTGGGACTGACCTGTGGCAGTGGCATCACTTACTTACTGACGAGGTGTCAGCACTTGTTCTTGGCTGCTGACTGCAGCTCTGAAGACACTTTCACCTTTGTACACTCTGCATGGTAAATAAATGTTATTACAGATACCTCTGTATCACTGACACCTCTGGGTGTGCTGTGGATCTCTCACCCCCACTCTAGACTTGACCTGATCACAACATGACCCAAGCACGCAGTTCGCAACAATATGCAATTGAGAACGTGAGTCTGCTTAAATGCACCGTTATGAAGTGTTAAAGTGGTCTCAAATAGTAACTCGCTCCCCGCTGAAAACAGTCGCTGCAACCCCTAAGACCTGCAGTGTCACATGCTGTCCTATGTTCCATAGGGTCTATATATCTCGTTGGCCCCATGAGAAGTACATCGCCATTTAAAAAAATTGTTTTTGTTCTGGGTCAGATGCACCGAATTCAGTTTCGCGATGCCTATGTACCACACTGTATTTTGATCTCTTCAGCTTCTATTACTGCACTATCCCAAAAGGCATTAACCCTACAAATATCGTCAGATAAAATAGTCTTGGCTTATACGGCGATGGACCAACCACAAGTAAAGTCACAGTGGCTACTGATGCTGTATAAGGATAAGACCAGTAACCACCCGACAGGCAGTCGAAAGCTCGTGGATTATCACTTGACATGGCTGAAAAACTGATGACATTTTATTCAGTTATGCATTTATATACAGTACGTGTATAGTATACCGATTCCCGTCAGATCACCGAAGTTAAGCGGTGTCGGGCGTGGCCGGTACTTGGATGGGTGATCATCCGGGCCGTCATGTGCTGTTGCCATTTTTCGGGGTGCACTCAGCCTCGTGATGCCAATTGAGGAGCTACTCGACCGAATAGTAGCTGCTCCGGTCAAAGAAAGCCATCGTAAAGACCGGGAGAGTGGTGTGCTGGCCACACGCCCTCCTATCTGCATCCTCAGCTGAGGATGACACGGCGGTCGGATGGTCCCGATGGGCCAATTGTGACCTGAAGACGGAGTGCTTTTTGTGTGTAGTATTTGTTATCCTACGAGAGGTCTTATTTTTTACCTTCACAGAGTTGGTCTCTCATTCAGTTCTAGGTCAATCATGACATCTTGCGCAGTCTTCCCAGTGGCCGTCATCCAACAGGTCAGTACTCATATCGCAAAATCGGGATTCAGTGGCCTCCCATGTGAAGTACGTGTGCTTATATATGCATTTACAGCTGTTTTCCCGGAAGCCAACGTACAATGAGTGTGGAGCATACTAGTGCATCTCTGCCACGACTTTCCTCCCCCTCCCCCTCCCTTTATTATTCCATTTGTGAATGGTACGCCGTTAGAAAGACGTCGGCATTCCTGTGCATGGGGCCAGATTTCTCTAATTTTAACGAGATGAGCTGGAGAGAGTAGTTTGTGAGCTGTTGTAACAACAACAACGCTGTACTATTGTACATATAATAATTTTTTCTTCTGATTTTCGATAAATTAGTATAATCGATGTTCTGATTTCATTTCTTTTTTTTCATGCCATTATGTTAAAGAAACTGTAAACAATTTTCGATGTGAATATTAATGTTTATGTCAAATTTCAAGCAATATTATAATAGAATTGAAATGTAAGAAACGTTGAAACTATTGTAAGATGTTAAAATTGTAATTGTGCGTCTGGTCCATACATAGGCAATGTATTAGGATATGTAGAATGCAAGACCTCGGGTGAATACCTTGTCTGTAGGGGAGCGGTAAAAGGTGGATGGCAGGCGAGCGCGGGAAAATCCACACGGGCTCTGCACGGCATAACGGGCTCAGCAGTGGTAGTCGGAGTTGGGCATTGGTCTGAGCAACACGTTCTGGATCGAGGAGGCTCTCCTGGAAGACGTAGTTTCATTGGGCCTCGGATATGCCGTTCCGACGCCTATACAGCATGGCAAAATTCCATAGGCACTAAATGGGAAAGTATTGCGACGTTATGAAGAAGTAAAGTGCCGATACATCAAGAGCCATTGCTGTGGTTGAATGTGTGCTCTGTGCCTCGCCATCTCGCCGCCCGCCAACCGCCACATCGATACAAACAGGTTGAAACTTTTAATACCGTATTCGTGTGGACCAGTGTTACTTTTGCTCCATACTGTTCAATAACAATTTAAATTTTACCAGAACTGTCCTATGATTTAATTATCCTCACAACTAACCTAGACAGGGTCCTTTCCAAATGTTGTGCAATCCGAGTGTCCCGAAATGAAGAATTAAAGTTTATGTTAATAATAATTACCAGCAGACCTAGCTATGTAAGAATGATGTTTAAAGAACTTTTTTTGTTAATGAACTAATAGACGAATAACAAAGGTCTGACAAAGTTGGAGCCGGCCTCGGTGGTCTAGCGGTTCTAGGCGCGCAGTCCGGAACCGCGCGACTGCTACGGTCGCAGGTTCGAATCCTGACTCGGGCATGGATGTGTGTGATGTCCTTAGGTTAGTTAGGTTTAAGTAGTTCTAAGTTCCAGGGGACTGGTGACCACAGTAGTTAAGTCCCATAGTGCTCAGAGCCATTTGAACCATTTTGAACAAAGTTGGAAGATAATTTTGATATCGATTTAGAAATGAAGTTTAATTATTTTGAGGCAGATATAATGGTATTTAAATGAGCAGGAAATAAGATAAAAAGAGTAGTAACTCATATATTGGAAATCTTGAGTTCATAATGATTTCAGTAATTAATTGTTTTAATACAGTGATCATAACAGTTTCAGGGTCCCCCCCCCCCTTTTTTATTGATTTGAATTCTGAAGTGTTCTAAACTGATTTGACCAGCAAAGTCAAAGCCAAAATAGAAACCAAAATTTATCAGTGTTCTACCTTTATCAAAATTGACATTGTGTGTGTGTTTCGAAAGTGCTATTTCTAGGGTAAGCTATGCCCGATTTTAATCAGATCAATAGACAGTACGAAGTTTTGTAGTAAACATTATAGTGTAATGTTATGTATTTATGGTTTATCCATATTAGTACAGAAAGTGAAATTATCAGTTCAGTAGATTTTCTGGTTCTAAAATTTACCATATTATGTAGTGTTATTACGTGTTGTTTTGTATGAACGTACATCAACTTGTACAGGGAAGAAACTCAATTAATGCCTAATTAGGCTGGCAACCGTATTATTTGCAAATTGGTATCATATTATGTGTTGTTTCTTGTCCATCCTGACGTGTAGTTGCATTTAGGACTTGCTTGACGCATCATTGTTATTACAGAGTGGGTGCAAGTATGATTTGCCTCCATTCAGGTACACGCGGTCAATTTCTATACAAAAATCCTTTCTCATAAGGTGAAGCCCGTCAACTTACCATAGTACAGGCTTTTAGGGGTATCGTGTGCACTAGCGCAGCGTTACACTGTCATAAAACTGTTCTTCTCTGAGCCCAGTATCTTCTGTTGTAGCGTCTCCCACTGCAGTTAGTTGAGCGCCTCTGTGCCACATTCACGCTGACTTAACAAACATGAAGGGAACCCCTAGCTCTTATTTTTTCCGCATCGTGAATCCAAGTCTCCATGTATCTAAGATAGACAAACCAACCTAAAGAATTGGTATAAGTGGAAACTGACACCGCGACCAGGTTTTACATTACAGTTTGTGTGTGGTTTTTATGTCATAAAAGTATGCGAATAAAATAAATTCGTTTTCGCACAATAAATAAATATCACATACACACTCCCTTACAAAACATAGTGAAGCACCCAGAAGACATGGCTGGATGTCACTGTAGCTTTGTACACGCACGCACCGTCAGTGGGTATGTAAATGACTAAGTTGTAATTGTCTGTGATAGGTAGAACAGGCTCTGCAGTGCATAGTGGTGTTCATGTTTAGTGATTTTATCAGGCCTGCTGGATAAATAAATGGCGTGAAGAGGGCCAGGTATTGCATGATCACTGTGCAGAGCACGGAGATGCCGCTTGCTCGTCTGACAAAACGTTATCAGCGCTTGACAGAGATTGAAAGGGGCCTCATTATGGGTCTACATATGGTCGGTTGGTCGAATCATGCAATATCCAGATTTTTGGGACGTTCGGATGTGGCAGTGGTCCTATGTTGGACTGCATGGGAACGTGAAGGTAGGCAAGTGCCAGTCTACGACGTCTGACCGCCACAACGGAGGATCGCCACAATGTGCACCAAGTACATCTTAACCCACCATCCCACACCACTGGTCAGAGTCTAGCAGCAGACGGACTAGGGAATTACCGTTTCATGCATAGGCTGCTGTTAACGCCATGAGACATCGGATCGGTTTGGATTGGTGCCGTGGCCGGGAGGTATGAATGCTGCAGAATGGCGTCGCATTGTGCTCAGTGATGAATCGTGGTCCTGCTTTACCCTGGACGACCATCTTCGGAGAGTATGGCAGCGACCTGGGGAGACGTGCCACTGTTGCACTGTTTTGAAAAGGCACAGCCGTGTTACTTCTGGAGTCAAGATGTGGGGAGCCATTCCGTGCAACTTCAGGCCACGGCTGGTGGTTACTGAGGATTTCTGTGCCCTCTCATAGGACAGTAACTTTGGGAGATATTTCAAGAGGACAACGTTCGTCCTCACCTAACACGGGTTTCTATGAACTGTCTGTGTGACTCTGAGGTCCTCCTGTGTCCAACAAGATACTCATATCTGACCTCATAGAACATGTGTGGGACTAGCTCAGACGCCAACTCTGTCCCAGTGTTAGTATCCAAGATGTCAAGGACCAATTACAACAGTTGTGGGCCAGCTTACCTCGGGGGAGGATTTCTGTCTGACACCGTTGCCAACCGAATCAGCACATGCATCTAGGCAAGAAGGGTGCTACATCATACCGATAACTAGTCCCGTAATGGCAAGTTCATGGTAAATTTGACTCGATTTTGTATTCACTGCAATGTCACATACTCTTTCGACACACGAAGTTTCATTTCGTTTGGTCCTTTCCTTCAGGATGCTTCACTTTTTGGTCAGGTAGTGTAACTTTTTCATACCAGTGTTATATTAAACGGCCAACGGCTTCGCTGGATTGGTAACAACGGTTTCCAAGTTAAGCGTTGTCAGGCTGGGCTAGCACTTGGATGGATCACCGTCCGGGTCTGCCGAGTACCGTTGGCAAGCGGGGTGCACTCAGCCCTTGTGAGGCCAATTGAGGAGCCACTTGATTGAGAAGTAGCGGCTCCGGTCACGAAAACTGACAACGGCCAGGAGAGCAGTGTGCTGACCACGTGCCTCTCCGTATCTGCATCCAGTGTTGCCTAAAGGCTGATGACACGGAGACCGGTTGGTCCTGTTGGGGCTTTGAGGCCTGTTCCGATGGTGATTTTTTTTCAAATGGTTCAAATGGCTCTGAGCACTATGGGACTCAACTGCTGAGGTCATTAGTCCCCTAGAACTTAGAACTAGTTAAACCTAACTAACCTAAGGACATCACAAACATCCATGCCCGAGGCAGGATTCGAACCTGCGACCGTAGCGGTCTTGCGGTTCCAGACTGCAGCGCCTTTAACCGCACGGCCACTTCGGCCGGCGGTGATTTTTTTTCTTGTTATATTAAATGAGGAAATAAATGAAATATGCCCATTGTGTGAAAACGAAATTAGTCTAATTGCATATTTTTATGACTATAAATGACATATACAGTTTATAAAGTGAAGTATTTTAATAATTCTTTGTAATATTTATTTAACTGAAAACTTTCAATTCAACATTAATATCGGTCGTTTTCCATTATTTTCACATGCTGCCTCTGTCCCAACCCACACTCTCATCAGTTGTAGGAGTGTGTTACCCCCACAGTGTTTTTCCTAGATAAGGAGCCATATGCTTTGATTACAATTTTTGAACTCATTCCAGAATTTTATTTGTGTGCTACTCCGTTGTTCCTGGCGACATCCCTAGTAGTGCTAGTGTATCCGGTGCCACTTTATGTCCTGCCAGATTAAAGGCGCTGCAGTCTGGAACCGCAAGACCTCTACGGTCGCAGGTTCGAATCCTGCCTCGGGCATGGATGTTTGTGATGTCCTTAGGTTAGTTAGGTTTAACTAGTTCTAAGTTCTAGGGGACTAATGACCTCAGCAGTTGAGTCCCATAGTGCTCAGAGCCATTAGAACCATTTTTTGTCCTGCCAGATAACAAGTGGTATGTTTACCTGGTTTGACTGAAACAACAGCAGCCACTCCAGAGATGGAACACAAACACACAAACAGAAATCCGTCATTTTCTATGTACACATATGAAGTATGGAAATTATGTGATTCTTGAGTTTCTCCCGGCGTATTTGATAGTCAAAGGACGCAGATTTACCGGAGGGTGACGCTAAGAAATTGTTACCCCAAGGTCCGGTACCGCCTAGACTATATGGACTCCCGAAGGTTCACAAAGAGGGGATACCATTACGCCCCATTGTCAGCAACATCAGGGCACCTACATATTTGTTGGCCAAATACCTGACGGGAATATTAAGTCCTTATGTGGGTAAATGCCCTCATCACATCCGTAATTCCGTGGATTTTGTTAAACGCCTTGACAGCTTCAGGTTGGATGAGTCAGATATCATGGTGAGTTTTGACGTCGTTTCCTTGTTTACGAGGGTACCCCTGCGAGAGTCACTAGAATTGATTAGTCAGAAGTTTGACGAGAAGACCACTGAACTTTTTAGGCATGTCTTGACTTCCACGTATTTTCTTTTTGATGGAGAATACTACGAACAAACGGAGGGAGTCGCCATGGGTAGCCCACTCTCACCGGTGGTAGCGAATTTGTACATGGAGAACTTCGAGGAGGAAGCCCTGTCGTCATCCGTATGGAAACCTACTTGCTTTTTCCGTTACGTGGACGACACGTTCGTCATCTGGCCACATGGTATGGATAAACTCCTTGACTTCCTTACACATCTAAACTCCATACACCCCAACATCAAATTCACTATGGAGACTGAAACGGAGGGTAAATTACCTTTCCTTGACGTCTTGGTCAAGAGAAGGGCTGACGGCACCCTTGGTCATGGGGTGTATCGGAAGACTACGCACACTGATCTGTATTTGCACGCAGACAGCTGCCACCACCCTTCACAGAGGAATGGGGTACTTAAAACTCTAGTACATAGGGCGCGCACTATCTCTGACGCAGAGAGTCTACCCCAGGAATTGGAACATCTGAGAACTGTATTTCGAAAAAATGGGTACTCAGAGTGGCAGATTCAACGTGCTCTCCGCCCAACCACTGCAGCACAACCTCTTGAGATGGATGAAGTCACGAGGGAGGAGGTAGGCACTGCATTTATTCCTTACACAGGCGCACTCTCGGGGAAAATCGCTCGCATTCTGAAGAAACACCGGGTCGGAACTGTGTTTTGTCCTCCAAATAAAACTCGTGCACTGGTGGGGAGTGCCAAAGATGACCTCGGTTTGAGGAAGGCCGGCGTGTACCAGATTCCGTGTCAATGTGGCAAGTCGTATATTGGTCAGACGATGCGTACCGTCGAAGATCGATGCCGTGAACACCAGAGGCACACTCGTCTGATGTATCCGAGCAAGTCGGCGGTCGCTGAACATTGTTTGTCGGAAAATCACGCCATGGAATATGACCGCACGAGGATTCTGGTACAGACGTCGAGATATTGGGACAGCGTTGTTAGAGAGGCCATCGAAATTCGCACCAATGACGACCTCATAAACCGTGACTGTGGCTATAATCTTAGCAAGGCTTGGGAACCAGCGATCGGGTTAATCAAGAGTAAATCGAGCAAACGTATAGTTGTGACGACCACGGCGGACAGAGCCATCACTCCGACGTCATCTCAGACGCCGTCGCAATCTGTTCCACCGCGCGACCGTGGCGCGGGGCGCGGACGGCGGAGGGAGCGCGCCGCGGGCGGAGGGTATTTAAATCAGCCGCCGCCGCGACCGAACCCAGTTCCCTCTGAGCAGCCATAGCGTACGGATCTCCGTGCCGGCGCGTTCACAGGAGCTCAGTCCGTCAGTTCACCTGATGATGGCGACATGTATGATCGCCGAAATATTGTGCCCGTTGGACACTGTAGACCGGCAGCACACCCGTGGATATTTTGACTATGGAAATTATGTTTAGCAATTCCTGTGTTCGTCAAAATCAATTGGCTGCAATGGTGTTGCATTTGAACAGTAAATTTGTCTCTGCATAATAACGTTACAGGAAGTTCACAAGATGTGTAGAGTATCTACGTTGCATCTTTACGTCCGACAATTTCTTCCTATTTAGTCTATCAAATGCGGTATCAAATACATGAAGTAAGATGTGTTTCCAAGTTGAATTCTTTCCTTTTTCTAACAATTTGTTGTAAAGTACGAATGTCATACATACATGGTCGCCCTTTCCGAAATTCAAGTTGTTCCACAGTTATCGTGGCTTCAGCTATACTTTTAAGTCTGCTGTTGCTGATTTTTGCA
This sequence comes from Schistocerca americana, assembly GCF_021461395.2. Lineage (NCBI taxonomy): Eukaryota > Metazoa > Arthropoda > Insecta > Orthoptera > Acrididae > Schistocerca > Schistocerca americana. The sequence goes on along the minus strand of NC_060123.1, from coordinate 129,862,015 downwards.
TATGTTTTAAACGCGGAGATCTGAACAAAGAAATAAGCTGGACACTGTTAACAACATTAGTTACTGTTACGTCTCAAGATTTCAACGGCAACATCTGAAGCGTGTGCTTGAATAACGCTATGTGGCACCTGTAGTGGGATGTTGCGTCTCTGGCAGAATAACTATAATATTTGTTGTTACTCTTGGTCACCATGATACATAGTAACGGAACTCACTCCTATATTTTCTTATGGGTTCTTTACGATCTTTAGGCGGATGTGGTGAAGCTGTGTTGCTGTTCTGCAAATCTGTATCTAGCAGAGCTCTAGTGAAGTATTAAGTAGTGACATGAAATAATGGTATCGAGTTCATTTTCTTTTGATTTTCTGCAATTATCTCAAAAAGATTATGCAGAATATCTTAGATGCTGATAATGTGTCGGTATTCTTCCCAGTCTGACGTCTAACAAAACAGTGTGTTTTATTCCAATTTTTTTTATCTTCTTCACATGTCATCTTCTTCACTTTTGATGAGAAATAAAGCTGAGGAATCAGCAGAGTTATAACTGTTCATGCGACCTCTTAATTGGTAACAAAATTATCAAGACGAAAACAAAAATTACTGAAATTCATGGAACAACTAGATCAGTTTGCGTTGCAGGCGGTGGAGACTTAATAAACACATTATACTATTTAGGACATGTTCTTCCGCTAGTGTTAATATCTCTGATGCTGTCTGTCTAGGTAAAGCTGTCGGAGAGTTTGAAGGCAGTCCACTGGAACATCACTCTATATCCAAAACATTGCTTATAGCAGCAGTGTGAGTGTCACGCCTAACAACATAATCGCTAGAATAGCGTACGAAAAGAAAAAGTAATGCTGGCCAGTTGAATGATATTAAAAGGAAAAGACTCTGGGGTGCTGGTTTGGCATCGCAAACACATCAAGAAACGGGATATTAGTCCCGGCGAAACAGCGGTTGATGGAATAACACTGCACATGATCTGTGTAGCAAAATAAATGTTTTTAACTATCCTAGGAATTACAGTTGCTCCATACAATAAGCATAACGTTACTTTATAAAACTATTGTTTTATAAAGTTTTGTAACACAATAAAACTACCTCATGTCTTGTAAATCACACAGACTGTCTGTTAAGACATGTAGCACAGTAAGCCGAATGTAACTGTATTGATTGGACAACTTTGATAAAAAGGCATCAGAAAGCGAATATTTTATGCTTGATAACAGCCCATAATGTAAGATCACGTGAACTTCTATTGGTGCATGAAGACGAAGGACATAACTTACATTCATGTCAGAAGCTCGTCCTGTTTTCGGGAGCTAGCCTGTAATTAAAATAACTACTTTAAAAACGGATGTAAAGACTCAAACCTGGGAATACCATCGTTTGACTAAACTGTGATCTAATGTACAGTAAGACGATCGCTGCAAGTGAGTTACATGGAATCGAAATACAGAAACAGCTACATCGTTCCAGATCGGACCAGGTTTACAAAGCTCTACAATGTGGCACTGACCTAAATAAAGGGAACAAAGATGTATTAGTGATATGGTTTGATCTTCGGCGAGTTCTTCTGTGACCTACATCAACTCATTCGAGTCTTTTTTGTCAGCGGCAGCTGTTGTCGCATAATTTCATCGTTCACGGCATGAGTACTGGAAATACTATTGTTAATTAGGGGGGAAAATCTTTCACACGAAGAGGTTGGGCTGGAAGTTTTTCGTGTTTGTTTAAATTCGTCGTGAAGAACTCCAGTCGCTGGAAGAAGGCACATGTTAAAGACGTAATGCATAGTCTGGCTTCTGTGTCGGCCAAGATGTTAGGTTGGTGCATAACCTCGTAGCGGTTTTGTTTGTCATATTGGTATACCGTTTGCTATGGGTGGATGTCATTTTTTGTTTCTAGTTCATTGTCGCTATCTGAGTTTAAATATTGTCATTGTGTCGTTTGGAGATAGTGAGTAGAATGTGGGCGCTAGAAAATGGAGTGCAAAGTGGAGAAGTCGAAACATTTCCGACATATTCTTATTTTTGAGTTCAGTGAAGGAGTGGCAGCAAAGGAAGCAGCCAGAAACATTTGCGCCATGTAAGGGTTCTAGGCGCTTCAGTCCGGAGCCGCGCGACCGCTACGGTCGCAGGTTCGAATCCTGCCTCGGGCATGGACCTGTGTGATGTCCTTAGGTTAGTTAGGTTTAAGTAGTTCTAAGTTCTAGGGGATTGGTTCAAATGGCTCTGAGCACTATGGGACTCAACTGCTGAGGTCATTAGTCCCCTAGAACTTAGAACTAGTTAAACCTAACTAACCTAAGGACATCACAAACATCCATGCCCGAGGCAGGATTCGAACCTGCGACCGTAGCGGTCTTGCGGTTCCAGACTGCAGCGCCTTTAACCGCACGGCCACTTCTTCCAGGGGATTGATGACCTCAGATGTTAAGTCCCACAGTGCTCAGAGCCACTTGAAGAGCCATTTGAATCATTTGTTTAAATGCGTTAATCCACGATGATCCACGTCAGTGTACACGAGAAGTGGCAAATGTAATGAACTGTGATCATTCCAACATTGTAGGACAGTTTCATGCAATGAGCAAGATTAAAAAATCGGGTGTATGGATACTGCATGCTTTAAGCCAAAAACACAGAAATTTGCGGGTGGCCATATGTGCACCTCTGCTTGCTCGTCATTAATTGGCTCGTGAACAACACCGACCGTTCCTATCCTGTATCGTTACTGGTGACAAGAAGTGGTGTCTCTATGCTAATAAAACGGACAGAAAGGAATGGTTGAGCCCAAAAAAAAGCAGTAACTACCCGTACAAAGACCTGCGTGCATCTACGAAAGATAATGTTACTTATCTGTTGGCAGAGCGATGGTGTGGTGTATTACGAATTGCTTTCCCGAGGTGTAACCATCACTGCTGACATTTGTTGTCGACACCTGAGACGTCTTGCAGACGCAGTCCAAGAACAACGACCAGCAAAATTGCGCGAAGTGATGCCACTCTGATAGAACGACAAGAAACACCATACAGGAGTTGGGTTGGGAAGTCAATCCGCACCCACCTTATTCACCTGAGCTTGCACTCACAGATTTTCACTTTTTCCATCCTGTACCGAACAATGTTCAAGGAACTTCCTTTCCGGATGAAAATGCGCTCCGAACATGGTTCGACGAATTCTTCGCCTCAAAACCAAGTGATTCCTACAGCGCAGAATCAAAAAGAAAAAGTTGCCACTGCGTTGGCAGACTGTTGTAAAACAGTGAAAGACAATATATTATTGATGACTAAAGTCTCAGTTATGTGTATCTGCTGTGTTTGTTAAACACAACACAGGAACCTATGCACCAACTGGAGGGTCTTGACGCTGTGCTATTACTGTATTTGCGCACTGTAAGTTCGTGACGTCATCTGGGCATAACTTCGTCTCTCGTGATAGAGATGTTCTCTTAATGGAGAAGAGGAAGCTATTTAAAATTACGTTGGCGACCGAACACAAGAGGGTAATTGCGGATACCTTTGTGGACTCCCCAAAACATTAAAATTGAGGAAATGAGAAACTAAGATTTCGAAAACATTGGTTACATCGAACAAGATTTGAAAAATCAAAATATCTGAAAATTACTGAAATGTAAGAGAAGTGAGATTACTAGTTCCAGAATCCGTTTTATGAATATCTTGAATTTTACGAAACTTTTATATGAACTGTTGTGGGAAGAGAATAACCATAAGTTTTCTTAAGAGAAGTAATGTGTTACACTTCTTTCGTATTGCTTTAATATAGTTGTTATGAAGACGATGAGTGGAGACTATTTTAATGAAAAATCTACCCGCATTGGGTACTACCATGTTCTTTGAGAAAAATTCGTGATGTGGAAAAACACTATGTATCTAAGGTTGTGGAGCGATATTCCACCATAAGAAACAACATGAACGGCAAGAAACATTCTTATGATGCTGCATTAGTTTCAGTTCTACCATTCTGTGCCACGTGTGTGTATAGTAACTATAAACATGTTGCCAAGCAATTGATTTCTCATCATTTTCCGGAACGAGACGCGTTTTTCTAGGTTCTATAATTGATTCTATGATTGTGCCACACAGCGTGATTCACTTCCACGCATCATCTGTCTCTAGACACCCGAAGCAAGTTAATACTACAAAATGAAGGAAAAAACCTTTAGTGTGTTTATAGGCTCTACTGATAATAATATCTTCATGAAAAATCTTTTTCTGCATGTTTAAAGGTAGTTGTAGGTCGTGCATCAGCTATGGTGCTTAAGGTTGTTGTCGACAGTTATAAAACAATGATAACAAATGGATATTACCATATTTTAGTTTACTAACGTAATACAGACATCTTTTCATTCTGTAAAGTGTACAAGTTTGTTTGTCTAAGGGAGCTTCATCACAGTTATTTATTGAGATAAAGTGGCTAAGGAATATTTTAAAGTGTAACGATTAAGTTACAAGCTTTAAAAAATCACAAAATGCCAATATCTTGTGAGCTATGAAATTTCTTGAAGCAATTTGGTTATGAAGTGAGTTAAAATTACATGATTTGGATGGATTGACTTATGTTGCAAATTTTCAGTCCATATTGTTTTGTATAATTGTGAGCTGTGCAAGGAGCCAAATCGATAGTTTTTCTTACTCCAGCTTTGCGTGTTTACCTTCCGCGCCCACAGGGGGGCAGCCGGCGCTCCGTCATCTTAAGCTGGTCGGTCACGCTCGCGGGGTCGAGTCCTGTGCCGCAGTTGAGGTGTTCCCACCAGTCACGAGCTGGAGGCGCTACACTGCCACACGATTCCACGTTGCAGCAGAGTGGGAAACTTCTACTTGGCGCGTTCTACTACCGGGTGGTTCCTGCAGCCTGGCTCGGCTGTCAACTTCGATAAGCTCCTTAAGAAGGAAGTTAGCCTAAGTGAAACTATTTTGGGCTCACGACAGCGAGAGCTATGGAACCGTTACTCCAGGACCGTAACAGTAGAGAAGATTATTTGGCGAGAGCTATGTGATAGAATTGTCTCGGTGGACATTGTCGTAAAATTGGAATTGACTATTCATTTATTGGTGCTTGCCATGGTTAGTATTTCATGTTATTGTGATCTTTTTTTTTTTTTGTGATGACATTGCCCTTACCTCTATCTCTCTGAGTCGAATCGTAACTGTTGAATATGGGATTAAATCTTTTAAATTATTACCTCAGCTGGGAATCTTTCATAAACATTTTGTTTTTCTTAAGTTATACGATAATTTCGGGAGGGACAGTGTGTAATATGGTTTGTGAAATGCTCATCCATAACTCTTTTTTGTAAGTTTTATGTGAGTCTTAAATCTTTCAGAGTGTATACTTAGCATCTCCCGTGTTTTGGTAGCCAGAGTCTATCACTTGTTCAAATCGGTGTTTTGACGTTCTAAATGCTCATTTGTAATAGAGTTTTGTTTCTCTCTTATAGTTCTGTATTATTTATTATCCTGACTAATGTTTATTACCACTATAATGCTCCAGTGGGCTAGTTTTGTCAATACCAGTGAACCAGAAGTATCTTGTTCATCTATTGAACTAAAAGTTGTTTAATTTATTCCCTTAGTAAAAGCCTCTTACTGTTTAACGTCAGTCAAGTAAAGGTTCTTTTATGATTAAATGTAGATACGTTTTCTAAGAAACTGTATGTTTCTTTTGGGCCGAAGACTAAGCCGATAAAACTATGTGCCAATTTCCTGGTCAAAATTATTCCTGGCACCTTACTACTTACCAGCATCTTACTACCAAACTGTCTGTTTAGACAGTGCACCTTGCCACGTCTAGGGGAAGATGACATATCTGCCTCACCACCAATAAATATTGCCACTGAGTTTTTCCGTAAGTTAATAACTGCAGGCAGGATTTAAGCAGGTGATGGAATTTAATAATGTTCTCAATAACTATTGGTTTCCATTTAAATAAAAGAAAGCTCATTAACTTCTACAATGACAGTTTGATCACCTTATCAAAAATAGTTAAGAGCAGCGCACCAGATTACTGTTGGATACTAAGTATTTGTGGCCAACTATCGAAAATTTTAAAAGCACAGCCCTTGTACTAGTTTCTTGAAGTTCCTAAGGTAGCTGGTGTAAAATATTAGAAGTCTAGCTCTTCACCCCGAAAGTTAAAGTCCAAAATTATCCAACTGACGTAAAATACTAAAAATCTCGCACTTGAGCTCCAGGTTAAAGTTCTTCAGCTAACTCATGCAAAATATTGCGAGTCCAGCACTTGTGCAGAGGAATTAGAGTCCAACACTAGCTATCGAAACTTTTGTACCACACGCCTCTTGCCTGAAACACTACAAGTCCACGGATTTGCACCATTGCTACGATAAAATATTACAAATCCCCGAAAACTGTCCTCTGAAAGTTACGACGTACCTGCTAGTCATGAGCACATAAGTCCGACTTCTCCCAAGTCTCAACACAAATTGCCCTGTGCAAAGATGGCTGCTGCTCTTTTATAATTCCATATCAAATTAGATTAGTTTTCCAGTATGCAATATTTGTAAATATGGCATTTAGAAAATGCTTTAGTGATCTTAAAAACCAAGTGTTTACAGATAGCGTTTTAGAGTTCTGTCGAAATGTAGTTTCAAATTTTTATACATACATTTTGAATTATGAGCCGGAATGTTCATTCTTAAATTCACGTTAAATAAATTGTAAATTTAGTCAGTGGGTTCTTTTTTGAACTCTAAAAAGAATTGTAAATATTTCGAAAACCAGAAGCCAGCAGAAATGTTGGTAAAGCAACATTTTTGCTAGCTTCTGGTTTCCGAAATATTTACAATTCAGTGAGTGTGTTATTTTTTGAACTCTAATTTTTCTGTTAACTTATCTTAACCAAACATAACGTAATCTGATCAATTACAGCTAAATATGGTAGTCTACTTCATTGTGCTGCCACTACTTTTACCAGTTAACAATTTATTCAACGTGAAATTACATTTTTACATTTAAGAACGAACATTCCGGCTTATAATTCAAATTATATGTATAAAAATTTGAAACTGCATTTCGATAGAGCTCCAAAAGCGCTATCTGTAAACACTTGCTTTTTAAGATCACTGGAGCAGATTAGGAGATATTAATTTTCTAAGTGCCTAGGTATTTACAAATATTACATACTGAAAAAATAAAAAAAAGTGTATTGGGCTTATCAAGAGTGCGTTTAGACGCAAAATCTCATCTCAGTTTGTTCTTTAATTTGATATAAACGCTTAATTTTTAGATGTATTGCTTTAGATTTTATGAATCTTGCGGCCGTGTGATGATATTCTCGGCCATTGAGTTCCCGCCATGGACGGTTCACCGCATCAGAGACTCCCAGTCATGGACTGCCTTAGTTTTTCTCCACCGGCAGTAAACCCGCCAGTAAAAAAGTAAAGTCATTTGGTATTGCGGGCTGAGAGACCCAGTAGGGCAGATTCCGCTGCCTTATTGGAAAGTTCTTTGTGTCCTTCGCGCACAGTGACACCTTTCCTTCTCGAAGTGTGAGAGTTGTGCGTTTAAGTGTACGGTATCTAATAAGTGTAGGCGGCTGTAACGGGCATGTGCAGTGTGGTTTCACGTTTTTGTTGAATGATGATGAGAGCAGGAAGAGGGCGAAACCCTGTGCTGGTAAATAGTCCATTCACCACGAAGAGCACCGAGCTCAGCATCTCCATCCGACGGACGGATCACCGTCTGGGGTTACATACCCCTGCTTCGTGATACACTGCGGAGAGATTTGCAATTTAATAAAGGACATTAGCGCAAAGCCTGGTGACCCGAACCTTTACGCCACTATCCCTCCTCCCCTTTGCCGTAAAGGTAAAGAGAAAGAGAAAGCCGCCAACAGCACCTGGCTGACGCAGGCGATTACCCATCCAAGCTTTGGCCACGCCCGACGTTGCTTAACTACAGTGATCTGACGAGAACGGTGTATTCAACAACGTGAATAGTCCTGTCAAACTGTGCTCTAAAAGGCCAAACAGCAGAAAGTTTTGTAGAAGTTTTTTTGACAAGGTTTCTACATGTTCACGAGGGTGCTGAACCGAAATTTTCGAAGTCCCACCAAAATTTCGCTCCAGAGATGGGTCAAAAATGGAAATAACACCAAAAAAAGGGACTTTCTTATGTTTTTAGCTTATAACTCGGAAACATCGCAATTTTCGGGAAAGTTGACCATTTATGAAAATAAAAAGGATAAAATTTCCCACAAAACATGTTTGTGTGACATTTTTCATGAGACAAACTGTATGTCGTGCAGTGCGTGTTGCAGTCAGTGCCATTTCAAAGCAGAGGAATTGGCCATCTGAGGACTTACACCCCGCACCCTTACCGTACTTACGCTTCCGTCCAAAATTAAAGCAACAAAAGGAAATTTTGCAAGATTTAATTTATTATGCCATAAAACAAATGATTGTAAAATAGAAACAATTTAATGAATACAGAACGCAGACAAATGCAACATGCATACCAGTAGAAAGAAATGTTCTTCGGTTTTTGCAACGTGACGGATTTGCACAGACATTCCGACAACTGGTTAATGTGCTCAGTATGGGATGTGACCACCTCTGAGAGCATCACAGACCTGACAACGACGATAGGTTGGTGGATGCTTACGTGATGTAAACCGTCTCTCAAGCCGGCCGGAGTGGCCGTGCGGTTCTAGGCGCTACAGTCTGGAACCGCGTGACCGCTTCGGTCGCAGGTTCGAATCCTGCCTCGGGCATGGATGTGTGTGATGTCCGTAGGTTAGTTAGGTTTAAGTAGTTCTAAGTTCTAGGGGACTGATGACCACAGCAGTTAAGTCCCATAGTGCTCAGAGCCAAACCGTCTCCCTGGTGTATCCCAGACATGCTCTATGGGATTCAAATCGGGAGATCGAGCAGACCATGCCATACGTGCAATATCTTACGTTTCCAAGAAAACATCAACCAGCCGTGCTCTACGAGGTCGAGCATTATCGTCTATCAATACGACGTCTGGGCCCGCAGCGCCTCGCAACAACCGCAGATGAGGTCCCAAGATCTCGTCACGAGACCTGGCAGATGTTAAACCTTGCCGATTCACCGGTACGATTTTATGAAGAGCGGTTCAAGAGGTAAACATAATCTCTGCCCACATCATTAGCGATCCTCCTCGAGATCGGTCTCCTGCCTCAATGCTTCGATCCCGAAATCGTGTTTCACATTTCCTCCACATGCGAATCCATCGAGAATCACTCCCCAGACTACTTCGGGACTCATCTGTGGAAAGAACGTTGGCCCACTGTTCGACAGTCCAGGTGGGATGTTGATGACTCCACTCTGGACATTTCCTTCTGTAACGACGCGTCAGAGACATGAGTCCGACGATAAAGCCACCCTGCCGAAGCCTTCCGCACACCGTTTGTCTCGATACAACACGACCAGTGGATGCTGCGAGTTCACCTGCCAGGTGGTAGTGTCGTGCCCTTACAGCCAAATAACGGTCCTCTCCTCTGAAGTCACACGTGGTCGGCCATGCCCTGGTCTTCGGGATACTGTTCCGGTCTCTATAAACTATTGCCACATCCGAGAAACACCAGAACGATTCACATTAAGCCATCGGGCGAAATCAGTTTGCGACTGTCTTGCTTCCTTTCTTTCTATGACCCTCCTCCGCAGAGAGTCTGGTAGGCATCTTCTCTGTGGCATAGTGCACCGTCTGTGACTGTGTACAAAGCGATTGTGGATGTGCGGCTACCCGGCTAACACTACCTCGTCTCATAGGAGCTTTGACGTCATCGTTTGCATGGTTATCCGTTGACTGGAATGCCATTTTCCATGCAGAACACGACCGTGCGGATATATGGTTGGCATTTAGTATGGTTATATTGTGGATTAGACACATGACGGGGAAATAGCGGTTTGTCACTTCAATTTTGTACACCAGTGCACTTGCACATCCATTCCGAATTCCATCTTCTGGTAGCCTCACGACGTTACTGGAGTGGCTGGTGGTTCATGCTTGCCGTGATGGAGGGGTAAGATGTTTGTGAGATGTCAGTTACCTCCCCCTCTTGACAGGGGGAAGGCCGGCCCTTTGTTTTGGTCTCGTGCGTCGGCAGCTATTTAGGAGATCGCCCGCGGCCGGTAAATATATTTTAAAAGAATAAAGTAGTCTTACACAAAGAGTTAAAGTGAGAAGTGAGTTATATGTGATGGTGTACTGTGTGTGGGAGAAAAGTGTCTTCACTTAGACCCAGTGTGGGCTTGAAGACTGTTAATGAAGTAAGTAAGAAGAGGGAAGAGTGGATGGTACACCTTTTGTTGAAAAAAGTAGACTAACGAAAAATTAATTGCTGCGGAGGCTAAGAGGGTTGTGGATTCTTGCAGCCGAAGAGAATCTCGACCTGCTCAATCGGATTTTGATTTCAAAACCAACTATTTTTTCTGTACATCCTTTTTTGTGTTGGTCGGCTGTTACGTCAGAATTTATGGATCAATAAAACAAGCTCCCAGTCAACCGATGGAACCGAGAGTATTGTGTGAGAAAGCAGGGGCAGTTTCGTTAATCCACTAGTGATAAATAAGCGCAGGAAACCTGAATAAATGGAAGACCAAAAGTTTCGCCATAGCACACAGCATGGTGGCAGCTGTCAGAACCAACACTTTCTTGTCATCGTTGCAAGTTGGGCTGGCCGCATCCATCTACAAGAAGTATTGTTCTCAGTAACTTGTTAATGTAGTGCGTGCTATAGGATATAGTGCCTCCTACACGGAAACAGTACGTTTTCAGGTGTCAGCAATGATAACAAAGGGATTAGAATTTGATCTATTCGCGTCATTTTAAATTGTCTTCGACAGTGTTGACTTCTACACCCAGTCGTGATGGAAACAAGTTTCCACGTAATGTTGGGAACCCAACGTACCACAGTACGTGAAGGTAAGCCATATCTCACTTTTTTGTTATTATAATTGTGAACTGTCACGACCTCGTCGTTATAACAAACACTGTGCACTGATTTCATTTACGTGTTATCTGGTACGAATTGAAATGAATCATCTTTTATCTTACTTAGCTCTAATGTGACCACATACAGGGTGAGTCACTAACTATTGCTACATAGAATAACTCTGAAAGTATGATAGTAGCTGAAGAGGTGGGACAAATGTTGCACGGGACAACGGCGTCCACAATATGACGTTGGTTTTTTGTTCCTAGGTGGGGTCGCGTCAGAGATATGAAGGTCAGCATTTTTTTTCTTTTTTTAATGGGATGCTATAGTTTGGTACTTATTTTCTGATAGAAGCTATCGAGACGAATCCAGTTATGTGTAACAGTAAGGTCTTTGAAGGTCAACGAAGGTCACAAAGGTGGCATGAACCTCCATTTACAGAGGGTGTTCGAAGTGATGACCATTGGTATCAATGCAGTGCTGCAATCTTCTTATTATGGATTGAATGGTATTCCTTACGACTTCGGCACTTACAGAAGCACATGCTGTGTCAGCTCTCCCTCGTATTCCGTGCAAATAGTAAATATTCGCCGAATACGGCGTATCCATTTAACGTGCCATTGATATGTAAACACTATTCGACGGTTTCGCAATACAACACTAATAGGAACTGTAGGACTAGTATCGTCGAATCAAGCGAATGTGAATGGTATATTCCTTCGAAGAGCAAGTCGATATGCTTCCCATTTACATACACTCCTGGAAATGGAAAAAAGAACACATTGACACCGGTGTGTCAGACCCACCATACTTGCTCCAGACACTGCGAGAGGGCTGTACAAGCAATGATCACACGCACGGCACAGCGGACACACCAGGAACCGCGGTGTTGGCCGTCGAATGGCGCTAGCTGCGCAGCATTTGTGCACCGCCGCCGTCAGTGTCAGCCAGTTTGCCGTGGCATACGGAGCTCCATCGCAGTCTTTAACACTGGTAGCATGCCGCAACAGCGTGGACGTGAACCGTATGTGCAGTTGACGGACTTTGAGCGAGGGCGTATAGTGGGCATGCGGGAGGCCGGGTGGACGTACCGCCGAATTGCTCAACACGTGGGGCGTGAGGTCTCCACAGTACATCGATGTTGTCGCCAGTGGTCGGCGGAAGGTGCACGTGCCCGTCGACCTGGGACCGGACCGCAGCGACGCACGGATGCACGCCAAGACCGTAGGATCCTACGCAGTGCCGTAGGGGACCGCACCGCCACTTCCCAGCAAATTAGGGACACTGTTGCTCCTGGGGTATCGGCGAGGACCATTCGCAACCGTCTCCATGAAGCTGGGCTACGGTCCCGCACACCGTTAGGCCGTCTTCCGCTCACGCCCCAACATCGTGCAGCCCGCCTCCAGTGGTGTCGCGACAGGCGTGAATGGAGGGACGAATGGAGACGTGTCGTCTTCAGCGATGAGAGTCGCTTCTGCCTTGGTGCCAATGATGGTCGTATGCGTGTTTGGCGCCGTGCAGGTGAGCGCCACAATCAGGACTGCATACGACCGAGGCACACAGGGCCAACACCCGGCATCATGGTGTGGGGAGCGATCTCCTACACTGGCCGTACACCACTGGTGATCGTCGAGGGGACACTGAATAGTGCACGGTACATCCAAACCGTCATCGAACCCATCGTTCTACCATTCCTAGACCGGCAAGGGAACTTGCTGTTCCAACAGGACAATGCACGTCCGCATGTATCCCGTGCCACCCAACGTGCTCTAGAAGGTGTAAGTCAACTACCCTGGCCAGCAAGATCTCCGGATCTGTCCCCCATTGAGCATGTTTGGGACTGGATGAAGCGTCGTCTCACGCGGTCTGCACGTCCAGCACGAACGCTGGTCCAACTGAGGCGCCAGGTGGAAATGGCATGGCAAGCCGTTCCACAGGACTACATCCAGCATCTCTACGATCATCTCCATGGGAGAATAGCAGCCTGCATTGCTGCGAAAGGTGGATATACACTGTACTAGTGCCGACATTGTACATGCTCTGTTGCCTGTGTCTATGTGCCTGTGGTTCTGTCAGTGTGATCATGTGATGTATCTGACCCCAGGAATGTGTCAATAAAGTTTCCCCTTCCTGGGACAATGAATTCACGGTGTTCTTATTTCAATTTCCAGGAGTGTAGAATGGCAACGAAATTCAGTGAGAGCTAAAGACTTATACGCTGAAAGATATCCTCGACGCACTCACCCTACAAGTCGTACAGTTAAATATGTGTCTGACAAATTGAAAACAGCTGCACCTTTAACACATCGGAAACATATCCGGCAAAGGAAAGTTACAAACGAGGAAACGGAAATTGGTACTCTAGCCACTGTGGCTCGCGATCCTTGTGTTAGTTCGCGTCAAATCGCGAGGGAATCTGGCACCAGCCAGAGTAGTGTTGTTCGTGTTTTGCATCGCCATAAATATCATCCTTACCATATCAGTCTCCACCAATAATTAACTGGTACGAATTGTACGTGTCGCATTGAATTCTGCCGATGGGCTTAACTTCAGATTCAGAGGGATGACACATTTATTAATTTGATTTTAGTTACTGACGAGGCTACATTCACGAACCGTGGAAATGTTAATTTGAATAACAGGCATTATTGGGAAACTGAAAATCCATGTTGGCTACGGAAAGTTGCACAACAAAAACCGTGATCGGTGAATGTATGGTTTGGGATTCTGGAGGACAGAATTATAGGCCCCTATTTCATCGAAGGAAATCTTAATGGTATGAAGTACACTACATTCCTGCAAGGAACATTAGGTCTGTTATTGGAAGAAATACCTTTAGGAGCAAGGAACAGAATGTGGTATCAACACGATGGGTTTCCGGCACATTTTTCACTGATGGCTAGAAATGAGTTGCAGAAACAATTGCCAAATCGTTGTATTGGACGCGGAGGAGATATGTCGTGGTCGGCTCGTTCGCCAGACTTGACGCGTCTCGATTTTTTCTTGTGGGAATTCGTAAAAGACATAGTTTATAAAGACGTTCTAACCACACCTGAAGATATGCAAAAGAGAATTGTTTGAACATGTGCTTCGACAAGTGCCGATGTGATAAGAAATACCACTCAATCCATGATAATAAGATTTCAGCATTGCATTGATACTAATGGTCATCACTTCGAACACCTTGTAAATGGACGTTTATGCTACCTTTTTGACCTTCGTTGACTTTCAAAGACCTTACTGTTACACATCATTGGAGCCATCTCGATAGCTGCTATCAGAAAATAAGTACCAAACTATAACATCCCATTTAGAAAAAACAAAGTTGACCTTCATATCTCTGAAGCGACCCCACCTAGCGAGAAAAAAACCAACGTTATATTATGGCCTTCGTTGTCCCATGCAACTTTTGTCCGACAAACGTTTCAGCTCCAATCATACTTTCGGAGTTATTCTTGGTGGCAATAGTTAGCGACTCACCCTGTATATTCTCATTTTGCAGATGAGTGAGGTAAAGATGAGGGCAGTCGTGCACGAAGCACGAACAGGAAAATCGTTCAAAAATTCTTTAAAATTATTGCCTTGATAACACAATATTGCGAGCGGCGTTCAACAAATAATGTAATAATTTTTATTTTTTATTTTTTTTGCTGAAAGGAAGTTGATTTTATTCAAGATTTCAGTACGCAATATTATTCCCCGTTTTGACTACAAAACCCTGTATTTCAACATAATCTCCGTTCAACGCGACGACCTTAACACCACTTTTTGGGAGGGCCCGTATGCCCGCACGGTACCACTCTACTGGTCAGCGTCAGAGACAAAGTCTTGCTGTATGAATAACCTTCCCATCATTCACGTACTGCTTCCCGCGGAGTGCGCCTTTCGTTACTCTTTACGGTCTTGTGTTCGCTGGCGAGAAACCGCAACAGAGGGAAGAGGTGATAAACACTACGAACAGAGACGTCCAGTTGTGCAGCGAGGTGTTTGATTATGGTCAGTCGATGGATGACCTTGAATGAGAGTGTCCGCACGTTGCAACCACAGCTGCGTGCGGCCGGTCGGCACGTGGGAGATCGGACAGGTTTGTGCGACCTTATTGCGATGACGATGGACTCTTCGCCCAACGACTTAACGCGCTTTTGTTCACTGCCAGGTAGCCGTAGACATTCTGCAAGCGCCTATGGATGTTAGCGATACTCTGAATTGCCGCCAAAAGAAACTCAGTGACAGATGTCTGTTTGGAACGCACTTCCGTTACAGACGTCATTTTCAAAGCTACATACAGCGCCGTTACCCATCGGAACTTCATGAAGCTGTAGGCGCTGAATCGGGAATATTCCACGATCTACCACAACAAATTCCGCATTATTTCAACCGAAACTGGCCGAGAAATGAGTGTTACATTACTCTTTGAACGCCCGTCGTATGATAATTATTATTGTTAACGAATGCAAAATAAGCATAATGTTTAGTCATTTACATCTTTTAATCGTCTGCTAAGAGGACCAATCGACAAGTGGCTCTCTCCTGGATACCGATGAGCGCCTGTGGTGCTCACGCTGCCGGTTCTCCCTCCCCCCCCCCCCCCCTCCCGGCCCACGGTCCCCCTCCCGCGCCAACACAACTGTCAAACGGACCACACTCTCAGCCACTGTCTAAACTGTCTAAAGTCTCGCCATTTAGCCTCGTTTGTACGTTGCGTCTCAACCTCAATACATAGAGTATTGGACCAGCCAAAGCATTCTTTCACAACCGATGTGAGGTCGGTACTCAAGGTACTAGGCCGTGCTTGCTCTATTGTATATGCCTCTCACGACGGCCCAATCATAAAAAAAGAAAATATAAAAAATATAAAAAATTAAAATAAAAAATATATTAAAAAAAATAAACATAAAACTTGGTTTCAAATGAATTGTTATTTGTACAATCGCAATTCAAAATACAAAAAAATATTTTTTGATCTCCTTGTCTAGGACTGGTAATGGAGTTGCGCAGTCTCGTAAAAACGTATTCAGCGTGCTTCCATCCAACATAAAGCAAGAAACTGTGAATCCCTTTCAATTAAAAAGACAGTTAGAAGTATACCTCATTGTCCTCTCTTGCACAAAAAGAAGTATACCTCATTGTCCTCTCTTTCACAAATTATCTGATTTTCTGGATTTAGGGATTCAAAATTCCTTTGAACTGCGTGGGAAGTAACAGTGTGTGTCGTAGAGCTGTGTGACAAAATACATTGTATTGCAAATAGGACTGCATTGTTACAGATGTACTTAACTCCACCATTGCAATCAATTACATAAATATTAAGATACAATTCGAAGACAAGCCGCTTCTGTTTAATATATTGGAGCAAGCAGTAGCTTTAGTCAAAGTAGCGACTTTCCCTGTAATTTATTACGTTACATTTAGCTCGTATTAAGTAGTACAGTATTTTTCTGCTTCTTCTTCCTTCCAGTTCCTCTACTTCCTCTTCTTCTTTTTCTTCTTACTGCATTTTAAGACATTGTAGGCCATACGTCCCGTTTCTGCTCCCATCATCCCCGTCTCTTCGTTATCTACATATGCTTCTTTTGTCTTGCCTCTGTCTCTGTCCTCTACTGTCAGTCAGTTGTGTTTAGCTCGACTGCCGTTTGGTGTCGTGTTCGCTTCCACCTTGCTGCTTCAGGTGTTCCTCTCCTGCGTTCTGATACGTGCGCAGATACCCGGCTGTTTAGGGATATAGGAGATATTAATAGCTTTAACCTAATGTCTAACTACATCGATCCTTATCTGTTTCAGTACATGTAAGGAATTTCATGTCTACTGCCTCTATTCACCGAGGTGCAAAAGTAATGGGAAAGTGGTACGCACATTTACAGTATGCTGGTTATAAAAGGGCGGTTAATGGACAGAGCTGTCATTTGTACTCAGGCGATGTATGTGAAAAGGTTTCCAACGTGATTATGGCCGCATGAAGGGAATTAACAGATTTTGAAAGCAGGATGGTAGTTGGAGTTAGACACATGGGACATTCCATATCGGAAGTCGTTAGGGAATTCAATATTCCGAGATCCACAGTGTCAAGAGTGTGCTGAGAATATAAATTTTCAAGCACGACCTCTGACCGAGGACAACCCACTGGCCGACAGCCTTCACTTAACGACCAAGAGTAGCGGCGTTTGCTTAGAGTTGTCAGTGCTAATAGACAAGCAACACTGTGTGAAATAATCGGAGAAATCAATGTGGGACATACGACGAACGGACGTATCCGTTAGGAGATAGTACGGCGAAAATTGGCATTAATGGGTTATGGCAGCAGACGACCGACGCGAGTGCCTTTGATAAGTTTACATGGACTGGTCTGGCGTCACCGGTCCAACTGAACAGATCTTTGACTCTAAATGGTTATGTTCAGCTACTTGGTGAGCATTTGCAGCCATTCAACGATCGAATCATTATGGATAACAATGAATCATGTTACCGGGTCACAATTATTCGCAATTGGTTTGAAGAAAGTTCTGGACAGTTCGATCAAATGATATAGCTAGCCAGATAGCCCAACACGAATCATGAATTCATGAGACATAATCGAGAGGTCAGTTCGTCCACAAAATCTTGCACCAGCGACACTATCGCAATTATGGACGGTTATGCAGACAGCATGGCTCAATATTTGTGCACCGGACTACCAACGACTTGTTGAGTCCACGTGACGTCGAGTTGCTGCACTACGCCGTGCAAAAAGAGGTTCGACACGATATCAGGAGGCATCCCATGACTTTGGTTACTTCAGTGTATAGCATCTGCCCTCTTTGGCCATTACCCATGTTTCGCTCCCGTACAGAAGTACTGGTACAGCCACAACTTCTAATATCAGAATCGTTTACATTTTTGTTTTTGTTTTCAGATTGCGTTTTGGTGTTCCACACATAGACTGAAATCTGTTTACTTTATTGTTCATCGTTTTAATAGTTCCAACTGACTACGAATACTAAATAGAAAAACTTATTCGGCTGGTTTAGTGGCAAACGTTACTTTTTTATCTGTACGGATATTCTCGTGTAAGTATCTTTATGCCAGTTTTATTTTTCGAGATCAGAAAATTGTAGCAACAGCCGTTCCGATTTAGTTTATGGACATCGAATTACTACCTATCTCCAGTGACGTCCACGAGTAAACGGTCATCAGCAAAAAATAAGCATCTGTGACGTCACGTCGCCAACTTTTACTTCTTTGTGTATGAACAAGTTTCTCCACTTTTTTAAGAGATCGTTTCGATGTACGTTAAATGGTGTAGCTGCAAAACTTTATCTTCGCCCGGCACCTTGATTCGTATTTATTTCTTCACTACTTGATTTTGGTTGTTCAGTCACCATTTTAGAACTTTTTGTATGTGGTTCTGATACTGATGTTGTTAAAGGAGCTATCATAGAAATTTTCTGTTCACTCTATCAACGCCCCAGCTCAGGCGGTGAAGGATTTCGACGGAAATTTTGCTTTTTTGTGCTATCAAATTTTGCTTAACCCGTTGTATTCTCCTGACCTCTTTCTCTTTCCCCACATGAAGAAACCATTGCATGGCAGACACTTCCAGAAAGACGAGGAGGTGATTTTCGACTTGAAACGTTTACTGAGCAGCTGAAATGCGTTATTTCACATCCAAGCTCTGCGCCAAGTGTTCCATCGTTGGGTGAAATGTCTCCTTTCCAAGGCCGAATATGTGGAGGACTGACGCGGTCACCAGTTTACCAACTTCTTAATTAATGTTCAAATAGCAAATGCATGACATAAACTAACTAAAGAATAAACATTAAATAAGCTAATTAGCATAGGAAAAGCATATATTTCGAAAATGTAAAACTGTAAATTAAACTCTTATATTAACTTTTTATCCCTCAAAAAAATTCACTAAATAAACTAAATGAATAAAATTTTCAGACGAATAAAGAAAATAAAAAAATTAAAGATGAAGGTAAAAAGTATTCCAAGCTAAATACATCAGTTTATCGTAACGAAATCGTGCTAAGGTCCCTCGAATCAAATAAATCCAAAAGATATAATAGAAAGCTTAACAACAACATAAAAGATGAAAATCACCACCTAGAAAAATTACAGCCAATACCATAGTTATAAAAACAATTCTAGTATACTCTGCTAAAAAATTGAAGTAAAAGTACTAGCCTCACACGCAATATTAAACCCTGAATTCAGACTCTCCTTCAGCTTAAGTTTCTTATCCTTAGTCCCAAACGCCGGCCGGAGTGGCCGAGCGGTTCTAGGCGCTACAGTCTGGAACCGCGCGACCGCTACCATCGCAGGTTCGAATCCTGCCTCGAGCATGGATCTGTGTGATGTCCTTAGGTTAGTTAGGTTTAGCTCAGAGTCATTTTTGAACCTTAGTCCCAAAAACCGATATTTTAATAAACTAACTCCAAAAATGATTAAAGCAATAATTATATCACTGTGAAATGTAGTAAATATTAATTTTATTAAATTAATTCATCCAATGTCAATAATGCCTTTCGTTATTCTGCAAACCTTCCTTAGTGGTTTAATAGTGTAAACAGTAATAGAGAGTTACTGATTGTCATACACTTTTTTTAACATTTCTTTGTGGTACACTAGACATGTTAATTTATATTGTAAGAACTGTATCAAATGAAATATTTCAATCAGAAACAGTTATTGTAATCTTTTAACAACATAAATTATCGTTATATTTAGATTAATTGTTTTAAATATAATAATATTTATGAACTTCATTAAATATATGAAAACTCTAAATATTCATAATTAAATTAATGAACATAGTTGTCAGTGGCCAAAATTTGTAACATTTATCAACTATGCTAATGAATAAATTCTTATGGTTAAGACACCCTTTAAATAAAATTATTAATAACTCTTTCGTTGATTTACCAGCACCAACTAGGATATCCACTAACTGAACGCTTAACCAAGTTGGTTTAAATGTCATAATTGGTAATAAAATTCCAGCGAATGGAGAACTAGTATTACAATTTTCATGTATACAAAAGGAGATTTAAAAGACCTATCCAACTACAGAGGAATAAATCTACTGAGTTCGGTTCTTAAACACACAGCAAAAATAATAAGGAATAAAACAAAAACATTACAACCTTGCAGAGAAGCAGTATGGTTTTAGACACAGTAGATCATGCACAGATTCAGTATTAATTCTTAGATATTTTGTCGAGAAGTCCATTGAATACAACAGATCAGCTTATCTTCGTTTCATTGATTTACAGAAGGCTTTCGATAGGATTCAGTTAACATATGTGGTAAACCTCCTCTACAATCAGGGGATTTCTTCCAACTTCATAAAAACAATTGAAGACATTTCTTCCAACTATTACATCCAAGCGAAAATTGATTCAGGTTAACTAGCTGCATAGCAGTTAATAGTGGTATTAGACAACGTGACTCACTGAGCCCACAATTTTTTAATATAGTCATGGATGAGGTGATAATGAAAGCATTGGTAGGTAGTGGTTATAGAATGGAGGACGAACAAATAAACATCATTTGTTATGCTGACGATGCAGTTCTGCTGGCAAACGGTGAATTAACCTGTAGAAACTTCTATATATATTTAACGTGGCAGCCAGAAACCTTAATATGCTCATATGAGCTCAAAAAGCAAATGTATCACGACATGTTAACCAATTAGATGCAAACTGGAAGTGGATGGAAAAATTATTCAACAGGCAAACCTACGTTTCTAGCATTTGTAGACTTAGAGAAAGCTTTTGACAATATTGATTGGAATACTCTCTTTCAAATTCTGAAGGTGGCAGGGGTAAAATACAGGGAGCGAAAGGCTATTTACAATATATACAGAAACCAGATGGCAGTTATAGGAGTCGAGGGACATGAAAGGGGAGCAGTGGTTGGGAAGGGAGTGAGACAGGTTTATAGCCTATCCCCGATGTTATTCACTCTGTATATTGAGCAAGCAATAAAGGAAACAAAAGAAAAGTTCGGAGTAGGTATTAAATCCATGGAGAAGAAATAAAAACTTTGAGGTTTGCCGATGACATTGTAATTCTGTCAGAGACAACAAAGGACTTGGAAAGGCAGTTGAACGGAATGGACAGTGTCATGAAAGAAGGTTATAAGATGAACATCAACAAAAGCAAAACGAGGATAATGCAATGTAGTCGAAATAAGTCGGGTGATACTGAGGGAATTAGATTAGGAAATGAGACACATAAAGTAGTAAAGGAGTTTTGCTATTTGGGGAGCAAAATAACTGATGATGGTCGAAGTAGAGAGGATATAAAATGTAGACTGGCAATGGCAAGGAAACCGTTTCTGAAGAAGAAAAATTTGTTAACATCGAGTATAGATTTAAATTTTTAGGAAGTCGTTTCTGAAAGTATTTGTATGGAATGTAGCCATGTATGGGAGGGAAATGTGGACGATAAATAGTTTAGACAAGAAGAGAATAGAATCTTTTGAAATGTGGTACTACAGAAGAATGCTGAAGATTAGATGGGTAGATCACATAACTAATAAGGAGGTATTGAACAGAATTGGGGAGAAGAGGAGCTTGTGGCACAACTTGACTAGAAGAAGGGATCGGTTGGTACGACATGGTCTGAGACATCGAAGGATCACCAATTTAGTATTGGAGGGCAGTGTGGAGGGTAAAAATCGTAGAGGGAGACCAAGAAATGAATACACTAAGCAGATTCAGAAGAATGTAGGTTGCAGTAGGTACTGAAAGATGAAGAAGCTTGCACAGGATAGAGTAGCATGGACAGCTGCATCAAACCAGTCTCTGGACTGAAGACCGCAACAACAATAAATGACATTTAAATATTTGGATATTGAACTGTCCAGCAGTGGTAATGTCGAAAAGGAAATGAGAGAACATGTAGCAAAAGCAAATAAAGTGGCAGGTTGTTTAAATGACACTATTTGGAAAAACAAGCATATAGGAAAAGATGCAAAGGCAAGAATATACAAAATAATAGCGAGGCCACGTATGACATACCCAGCTGAGACAAGAGCGGAAAACTCAAAAACAAAAGACTTTTGGAAACCACAGAAACGAAAATTCTGTGAAGGATTACAGGGAAGACGCTGCAAGATTGAAAGCGAAAGAAAAGCATTCGAAAAGGGTGTAAAGTGGACTCCGGTAATGAGTGGGTACATAAGAGAAAGCACGAATCGAACGAACACATAGACAGTACGGACAAAAGGAAGATCCTGAAAATCGTAAGAAATAAATTACCAGCTGGAAAAGAAATATTGGCCGTCCAAGGACAAGATAGCGCGACAACTTCAGGAAATGCAATTTTGTCATATGATGACATGATGGAGACCGTGGCTGTTGTTTGAAGACAAATGTTGATGGTGTTGGGACAGCAACCAGCCACAAATTTACTTTCAGTTCCTTTATTCAAAGGATACTGTTACCGGTTTCGAATCGTTGTGATTCATCCTCAGACGGTTTACACGCTTTCTTTATGACATGTGGTGTGTTTTTTACAGATTAATTGTCCTAAAATATAAATAATACATAATTATAAACACGCCACACACAGATGGTTGCGTTACAGATTTTCGTTGCGTGTGACTTACGTGAAACGTCGGTTTCAAGTGTTTGTTTTCATAACATTCGTCCAACAGATGTAAATGCATCCCCACTGCATCCTTGTTGTTGCACTCGTAAATAGTTCTCACTGAACACTTAAGATTTGTCACTGAGATGATTTTTACCATGCACCACATGTTTTGATACATACAAAGAGCTTATGAACATATGAGTATCACAGATGCTATGATATATCGTAACATTTACGATGATGTCCTATGTTTAGAAAGGATCATATATTCATTTACACAACTGTAATGCATTTTACATTAGTACAGAGACATTGAATCTTTGAATTGATATTGCTAAATTAATTATAAAATTATATATATATATATATATATATATATATATATATATATATAACTGTATAGGAAAAATAGTATATTATTTAATTACATTTAGCATCATCAGAATTATAGTAACATATAAATTTGCTACTTGATCTGCAGATAGGTGTACTAATATTATTTAACTTCAGGAAAGACTGATGTTTACTGAAAGAAAAAGGCTTTAGGTAAGGAAGAAAGGAAGAAGAATAAATTCTGGACCATTATTAGGTATCTCTCGTCCAAGTTGAGTCTTTTGATATCTGTCGAAGTCGTCCTCCTTGATGGGATCTACGGATCACAATGAATGAGGGTATAAATGTGATGGATGAGATCGCTAAAGGTTACCAGTGTGTGTGTGTGTGTGTGTGTGTGTGTGTGTGTGTAGTGGGTGGGGGGAAGGTTGGCGACGGGTGGGGAGGGGGGGCGGCGGTGTCAGTGATAGTGATTTGCGGATTGCAGGTCGGCGGCCCACACAGAGGCTCCAGCAATTGGCCGAGTACCCGCGGCCGGAACAGGAAGCTCGTGTAAATGAGCGGCGCGCCTGATAGCCGCCACGATTCACGCACACGCACACCCACGCACATCAAAGGCGCCGCCAAATGTTGTGCCGCGGCGTCAACCTTTGTGGCGGGCGCCGGGCTCTCTGCGCCCGAGGCCTGCCGGCCTCAAACGGAACGAAACGAAACGAATGACTCACTTCCACGCGACGTGCCGCCCAATAATGCATTTGATGGAGTGCTCTGTAGTCGCCGACAAAGACTGCCGGCAAATAAAAAAGAGGAAAAAAGGAAGGCGGGCGTGCAGGCAGAGAGGGGGGAGTGGGTGGGACGGCGGGGGTGCCGACTGCTCCGCCACAGCCGCCCAGCTGTCGCTCCCCGCAAACGCGATTTTAATATCCCTTCCTCTGCTTTCGGCCTCCTTTGTGGGCGCTCCGAACCGAAAAGCTTTTTTCCTGAAATTTGGCTTCCGGAGATCTCTCTCTCTCTCTCTCTCTCTCTCTCTCTCTCTCTGTCTCTCTCTCTCTCAGGCTGGTGTACCTCCACACAAAACGGAAAAAAAGGGGAGGGGGAGGTTAAGGGACTCCGTGGGGGGACACACAAGCGTCCGCAACAAACGGTTCTCAGCTGCCAGGTTTGGCTCACTGTGCAATGTGACACCTCTCGGAGTAGAGACGAGGTCTCTCAGCCGGGACTTGCGATCTGGCATTCTGCACTTCCTGAGTATGAAGCAGACAAGTAATCTGAAAGGGACGCATGGGTCAGATGAAGTTCAGTCGATTGCAACACAGCTGTGGATGGACCACAGATTCAGTACATATGTTATACTGGAAGTTTCTGGGAAAGTATACCATGACTGGTGATGGTGCACATTCACTGATTCCTTTAGTGAAAGTGAATTACTGATTCAATTTTTGTCAAACAATACACATTCACTGGGGATAGTGCACCATTGCTAGTGGAGGTATATCTTCACTACCAAGAGGTAAGGAATGTGAACTGTGGTACCATTAACAAAACAGCCATACTTGTAAAGTTTGGCTGGCCAGAGTGGCCGTGCGGTTCTAGGCGCTACAGTCCGGGGCCGAGCGACCGCTACGGTCGCAGTTTCGAATCCTGCCTCTGGCATGGATGTGTGTGATGTCCTTAGGTTAGTTAGGTTTAATTAGTTCTAAGCTATAGGCGACTGATGACCTCAGAAGTTAAGTCGCATAGTGCTCAGAGCCATTTTTTTTTTGTAAAGTTTCATTTCATGAGCTGAAATTTCATAACATAGTCATACTACATAAAATTTATTTGTTGCAGTAAGTAAGTGCACCAAGCAACTTAGAGCTGCACAGCACATTTTCATTGTTTTGCAAAACCATCTCACAGTCTGACATGTGTGCTGGCTGGAGCACTTAAAGAATACCTGGCCGCTTCCCGTCGACTGAGACGTCGCAACTGACGTCAAGGCAACAGTCTTCCCTGCTGGAACTTCCTCCTCTAAGATTGTCCACAGCTAGTGGTCTTGCGGTCGCGTTCTCGCTTCCCGAGCACGGGGTCCCGGGTTCGATTCCCAGCGGGGTCAGGGATTTTCACGTGCCTCGAGATGACTGGGTGTTTGTGTACTCCTCATCATTGCATCATCATTCATGAAAGTGACGAGTTTGGTCTGAGCAGTTGAGTGCCCCACAAACCAAACATCATCATCATCATCATCCTCTGAGATTATTCGAAGACGGCAAGTACTGACCTGGGA
Source organism: Schistocerca americana (assembly GCF_021461395.2). NCBI lineage: Eukaryota > Metazoa > Arthropoda > Insecta > Orthoptera > Acrididae > Schistocerca > Schistocerca americana. Next base: position 129,836,900 of record NC_060123.1, on the reverse strand, counting down.
CCTGCAATAAAATGTAGTCGCAGTCGCATATCGTATCGCCCCTTCCTGAAATATTTAAAAATAGTGAGTTTATTACCTTGCGTAAAGCTGGCTCAGCACGCTATCTCCCGTCGCGATTGGGTAGAAGCCATCAGCCGTTGTATCGAGGGCTGGGCGACATCCAAGATCGACCTTGCGTCTCCTCTTCCTCGATCGAGATCGGGAACTGGAACTGTCACTCTACGTCTCTTTTCCACTGATGGCAAACGACTATCTGAGCACTGTTGCATTCTTTGCACTTATACGCCTCAGCCCTGTTTATTTTTTTTTTTTTTTATTAGCACGAGTCGTCTAAATCAGATAGGTAGTATCCATTATTATCTGGAACACTTTCTTTCTTTCTGTTCTCAACCTCTGTTCCTGTTGGTATGTTATCCTCTTGCAAGGGACATTTGCTAAGATCATTACCCTGCTATGTTTCAGTCCCTCTCTCCCTGCTAATACTCACTAGATTAATTATATTTTCAAGTTCGTCCTCAGGGTGAACATTCACCAACAATGCTTCAGGAGGTAAACTTGATAAAGACACACCATCTTTAGGAGGGTATTCAAACATCGCTTAGTACGGGAACCTGTTCATTCCAAAATGTACAACTCTGGTCTACATTAACTGCACAAACTTTATTGCACAGCTTCTCTCCGTGGTGTTGTGTCCCTGCGTCCATTTGGTTAGCATATTTTTTATGTTTTGATTTGCTTGCTCTATGCTGCCTTGGCTGTGGCTGTATCGAGGTTTGCCATGCACTTTCAGTTATCTGCTCGTTATTTTGCTAACGAACTTTCGGCCATTGTCTGATTGTAACACTGAGGGAGCACCTAACAACGTGAAAAGTCAACATTTTTATCGAAAACCTCCTCAACTGTTTTGGACTTCTGTGGCCTGAGAACAACGAATTTAATTAGATGGTCATGGTAAACTGTCTCCCTGTGGTTCATGGTGTGGGTTCCTGTAGTCATGTCCTAGTTCATGAACCACGGGCAACGTATGAGTGGCCAAGTAAGTGGTCCTGACAGTCGGGATACCAGTTACTTTGGAAGAAGGCTGGGCATCTCGGACATATTCTGAGTCGTGGTCACCTTTGTGCTCATACGGCAAAGACTACCAAATCCACCGGTTAGCCCCTCAACCGTTAGGGGTAAAACCCAATGGGACTCGGGGCAAGTAAGGCTAGCAACCTGCCTCCCTGGTACTTTAAATATGATGCTGGCAACAATCAGAGCAAAATGTCTCGGACCTTTGGAGGCGACGGAGTCCCACCTCTAACTGACAAACCAGGGACTCCTAAGATACGACTTGGCAAACAAATGGTAATGAGATGGGGAGCTATTAATATGGGGGCTACTCTGGGAAGAAGGTAGAGCTGGCAGAGGCTGCAAGTAAGATGGGGCTGGACGTTTTAGCTGTTAGTGACATTCGGGTAAGGGGTGAGAAAGAAGAGGAAGTGGGAGAATACATGGTCTACCTGTCAGGAGTCAAAGCAGGAATAGCACAATGGGGTGTAGGGCTTTACATCAGGAAAGAAATGGAACCCAGCGTAGTTGCAATAAGGTATGTAAACGAACTACTAATGTGGATAGATTTGACAGTGTCTAGCAAGAAAATTAGGATTGTGTCAGTATATTCGCATTGTGAAGGGACAGATCAAGATAAGATGGATAGTTTTTATGAGGCACTCAGTGATGTAGTTGTTAGAGTAAAGGACAAGGACAGTGTTCTGCTCATGGGTGATTTTAATGCCAGGATTGGAAATCGAACAGAAGGGTATGAAAAGGTTATGGGTAAATTTGGAGAGGATATGGAGGCCAACAGGAATGGGAAACAACTCTTGGATTTCTGTGCCAGTATGGGCTTAGTAATCACAAACTCCTTTTTTAAACATAAGAACATTCACCGATATACTTGGGAAGGCAGGGGAACCAGATCTGTCATTGACTATATAATAACAGATCAGGAATTCAGGAAGGCTGTGAGGGACACACGTGTATTCAGGGGATTCTTTGATGACACTGATCATTATTTAATCTGCAGTGAAATTGGGATTGTGAGGCCGAAAGTGCAGGAGGTCAGGTCCATATGTAGGAGGATAAGAGTGGAGAAACTTCAGGATAAGGAAATCAGGCACAAGTACATAACAGTGATCTCAGAAAGGTACCAGTTAGTTGAATGTAGTCAATTACAGTCATTGGAAAAGGAATGGGCAAGGTACAGGGACACAGTACTAGAAGTGGCTAAAGAATGTCTTGGAACAGTGGTGTGTAAAAGTGGGATGAAGCATACAGCTTGGTGGAATGACACAGTCAAGGCAGCCTGTAAAAGGAAAAAGAAGGCGTATAAAAAATGGCTACATACTAGAACTCAGGTAGACAGAGAAAGTTATGTTGAAGAAAGAAACAAAGCCAAACAGATAATTGCAGCATCCAAGAAGAAATCTTGGGAAGACTTTGGAAACAGATTGGAGACTATGGGTCAAGCTGCTGGAAAACCGTTCTGGAGCGTAATTAGCAGTCTTCGAAAGGGAGGTAAGAAGGAAATGACAAGTATTTTGGACAGGTAAGGAAAACTGCTGGTGAATCCTGTGGATGCCTTGGGCAGATGGAGGGAATATTTTGAAGAGTTGCTCAATGCAGGTGAAAATACGATCAGTAATGCTTCAGATTTCGAGGTAGAATGGGATAGGAATGATGATGGAAATAGGATCACATTTGAGGAAGTGGAGAAAATGGTCAATAGATTGCAGTGCAATAAAGCAGCTGGGGTGGATGAAATTAAGTCGGAACTCATCAAATACAGTGGAATGTCAGGTCTTAAATGGCTACACAGGATAATTGAAATGGCCTGGGAGTCGGGACAGGTTCCATCAGACTGGACAAAAGCAGTAATTACACCAATCTTTAAACATGGAAACAGAAAAGATTGTAACAACTACAGAGGTATCTCATTAATCAGCGTTGTGGGCAAAATCTTCTCAGGTATTATTGAAAGGAAAGTGCGAGTATTAGTTGAGGACCAATTGGATGAAAATCAGTGTGGGTTTAGGCCTCTTAGAGGTTGTCAGGACCAGATCTTTAACTTACGGCAAATAATGGAGAAGTGTTATAAGTGGAACATGGAATTGTATCTATGCTTTATAGATCTAGAAAAGGCATATGACCGGGTTCCTAGGAGGAAGTTATTGTCTGTTCTACGAGATTATGGAATAGGAGGCAAACTTTTGCAAGCAATTAAAGGTCTTTACACGGATAGTCAGGCAGCAGTTAGAGTTGACGGTAACTTGAGTTCATGGTTCAGAGTAGTTTCAGGGGTAAGACAAGGCTGCAACCTGTCTCCACTGTTGTTCATATTATTTATGGATCATATGTTGAAAACAATAGACTGGCTGGGTGAGATTAAGATATGTGAACACAAAATAAGCAGTCCTGCATAGACTTAGTTGTGATGGCAGATTCGATTGAAAGTTTGCAAAGTAATATTTCAGAGCTGGATCAGAAATGTAAGGACTATGGTATGAAGATTAGCATCTCCAAAACGAAAGTAATGTCAGTCGGTAAGAAATATAAACGGATTGAGTGCCAAATAGGAGGAACAAAGTTAGAACAGGTGGACGGGTTCAAGTACTTAGGTTGCATATTCTCACAGGATGGCAACATAGTGAAAGAACTGGAAGCGAGGTGCAGCAAAACTAATGCAGTGAGCGCTCAGCTACGATCTACTCTCTTCTGCAAGAAGGAAGTCAGTACCAAGACTAAGTTATCTGTGCACCGTTCAATCTTTCGACCAACTTTGTTGTATGGGAGCGAAAGCTGGGTGGATTCAGGTTACCTTATCAACAAGGTTGAGGTTACGGATATGAAAGTAGCTAGCATGATTGCAGGTACTAGTAGATGGGAACAATGGCAGGAGGGTGTCCACAATGAGGAAATCAAAGAAAACTGGGAATGAACTGTATAGATGTAGCAGTCAGGGCGAACAGGCTTAGATGGTGGGGTCATGTTACACGCATGGGAGAAGAAGGTTGCCCAAGAGACTCATGGGTTCAGCAGTAGAGGGTAGGAGGAGTCGGGGCAGACCAAGGAGAAGGTACCTGGATTCGGTTAAGGATGATTTTGAAGTAATAGGTTTAACATCAGAAGAGGCACCAACGTTAGCACTGAATAGGGGATCATGGAGGAATTTTATAAGGGAGCTATGCTCCAGACTGAACGCTGAAAGGCATAATCAGTCTTAAATGATGATGATGATGATGATGATGGTAAACTGTCTCCATCTCTCTGCGGTTGGAAGTCTATGAGGTCAACCTGACATCTGGAATTTAACTCTTTGAACAGCACCGGTTTCACTACTATTCCTTTCTTCTGACCTTTTTTGTTTTTGTAAGCCAAGGCTCACATAAGCCAGGATAAACGGGACATATCTGTTTGTTATATTATGGTACTTCGACTTTAACCATTTTATCACTCAGGCGCGTCCACTGCGGCCAGTCGTTACATGTGCGTCATTCAGAATATCATGATGTTCTCCATCATAAACATAGTACTTAATCTTACCTTCTTCAGTAACAAATTGTATTAATTTCGTTATTCCATTTGTGGGGCGGCGGGTGGAAATAGTATTGTGACTATTCGTCGCCATTTTTACAAGAGCCTGATAACTGTTTTTCCACCAGCCAGAAAACGATGCGGAATATACCGACCATAATTTCCAGTCTCCAAGTTCATATTCTTCTTGTGCTCACTGAAAGAAAATGTTCCTACTAGCCATTTACTCAGAGGGTTCAGGAACTATGGCTATAAGTAAGAGTTTTGAGTTCAAACCGATTAATACATTCAGTAAAAATTCACACGCACAAACATATTAATATTCCTGACAACAATAACAATAATAACAGTGCCCCTATCATAAATAGCACTCTTAGCAGTTCGGAGGCGACATCCACGATAAGTTCCATGTAAAATGGTTTATCGCCCTGACTTCCAACCACCAAAGGTAATTGTTCGCCACAAAGTGGGAAATAGTCTCACGACTTGCCACGCACTTTTGTCAACATTAAGGAGCACACAAACAGTTACTTCCATGAAATCTAAGAAGTCCAGTCCTCGCGATGTCACTTCCTTCTTTTACCGACGACAATTGTTTAATAGGTATTTAGCTCCGACGTCATCCGAGGCAGCGCGTATGCCGGCGGTTGACTGCGCAAACAGATTGATAGCTCGATGAAACGTGTCTCTCTTGTGAAAGCTAAACCATCCAGGACAGTGTACACTCCTCACGAGTTCACTTCCTACTTTTACCGAAAACATGCGTTGGGTAGGTGCGTACTGCTGACGTCATCCGAGGCACAGTGTATGTTAGCGTTTGACTGACGCGGACAGGTTGAAAGCTCCGTGCGAATTGTCTCCTATCACTGCCTCTCTGGTCGTACTTACAGGGTGTTTCAAAAATGACCGGTATATTTGAAACGGCAATAAAAACTAAACGAGCAGCGATAGAAATACACCGTTTGTTGCAATATGCTTGGGACAACAGTACATTTTCAGGCAGACAAACTTTTGAAATTACAGTAGTTACAATTTTCAACAACAGATGGCGCTGCGGTCTGGGAAACCCTATAGTACGATATTTTCCACATATCCACCATGCGTAGCAATAATATGGCGTAGTCTCTGAATGAAATTACCCGAAACCATTGACAACGTGTCTGGCGGAATGGCTTCACATGCAGATGAGATGTACTGCTTCAGCTGTTCAATTGTTTCTGGATTCTGGCGGTACACCTGGTCTTTCAAGTGTCCCCACAGAAAGAAGTCACAGGGGTTTATGTCTGGCGAATAGGGAGGCCAATCCACGCCGCCTCCTGTATGTTTCGGATAGCCCAAAGCAATCACACGATCATCGAAATATTCATTCAGGAAATTATAGACGTCGGCCGTGCGATGTGGCCGGGCACCATCTTGCATAAACCACGAGGTGTTCCCAGTGTCGTCTAAGGTAGTTTGTACCGCCACAAATTCACGAAGAATGTCCAGATAGCGTATTGCAGTAATCGTTTCGGATCTGAAAAATGGGCCAATGATTCCTTTGGAAGAAATGGCGGCCCAGACCAGTACTTTTTGAGGATGCAGGGACGATGGGACTGCAACATGGGGCTTTTCGGTTCCCCATATGCGCCAGTTCTGTTTATTGACGAAGCCGTCCAGGTAAAAATAAGCTTCGTCAGTAAACCAAATGCTGCCCACATGCATATCGCCGTCATCAATCCTGTGCACTATATCGTTAGCGAATGTCTCTCATGCAGCAATGGTAGCGGCGCTGAGGGGTTGCCGCGTTTGAATTTTGTATGGATAGAGGTGTAAACTCTGGCGCATGAGACGATACATGGACGTTGGCGTCATTTGGACCGCAGCTGCAACACGGCGAATGGAAACCCGAGGCCGCTGTTGGATCACCTGCTGCACTAGCTGCACGTTGCCCTCTGTGGTTGCCGTACGCGGTCGCCCTACCTTTCCAGCACGTTCATCCGTCACATTCCCAGTCCGCTGAAATTTTTCAAACAGATCCTTTATTGTATCGCTTTTCGGTCGGTCCTTTGGTTACATTAAACCTCTGTTGAAAACTTCGTCTTGTTGCAACAACACTGTGTTCTAGGCGGTGGAATTCCAACACCAGAAAAATCCTCTGTTCTAAGGAATAAACCATGTTGTCTACAGCACACTTGCACGTTGTGAACAGCACACGCTTACAGCAGAAAGACGACGTGCAGAATGGCGCACCCACAGACGGCGTTGTCTTCTATATCTTTCACATCACTTGCAGCGCCATCTGTTGTTGAAAATTGTAACTACTGTAATTTCGAAAGTTTGTCCGCCTGAAAATGTACTGTTGTCCCAAGCATATTGCAACAAACGGTGTATTTCTATCGCTGCTCGTTTAGTTTTTATTGCCGTTTCAAATATACCGGTCATTTTTGAAACACCCTGTATGTATAGGGGCGCAGGGACCGCCAAACGGGACATCTGCTACCAACCGCTGCAGGCACAGGTAGCAGCATCTAAATGGCCACTTTCTCAGACACGTATTATTTAATAACTCTGTTGTCGAACAATTTACAATCTTCACAGTTTTATTCGAATGAAGTTAAGTTGGCTTTAGTTACTGAAAAAGAATCAACTCGACTGCATTTAAACTTTGCCGGCAAGAATTTTTAGAACGGAACCGACAGTGGAACATGACCTCTGAACTACCTCTTCCAGAGTCCTTGTTTTGATTGCTATTTACACTAAAGTCTTGAAACTTGGTACTGACGTATTGTTTCCTTAATGTTATCAATTGCTGTAGTTAGAACTTTGTATAACAATTACAAATGACAATTTAATATGAATCGGGACGTCCCTATTCCAAATTTGGTTCTTAGTAAATAACTTGAAAACTAGTAGAGGTAACTTAACGGAGTCACATAGTTAATGTTTTTATGTCAAACTGAGGCTACATACGAATTTGCATCTTTCAAATATTTAGCGCCTTAAAATTTTCGTAGAAACGCCGAGTTTGACCAAAATATTGCAAATTTCAAGTTGAGTTTTGTAACTTTCGATTGTGACATAGATTCGCACGTTGTGAACAATTTTTAGCATTCTAGCTGCATTGTTTACGGCTACTTATTTTTTTATTAAAAATATATAGAAAAACTTATTTATTTGATCATTCTGATATTTAACAGTTTTAACATTAATATACTGAAGTACATACCGGCAAAGTTTGGAAGAGTTACTTCAGTTTTTAATTTCACTTTTAGTCTATGACTTTACTTTTAGTTTCACTTTTAGATTATGATTACGTTACACTAGTAGCAGTGAACTGGGTAAGTCACGGCACACTCGCTCGCCTCTTGTAAGTGGGCTGCTTCTGTGTTGGCAGCGATGTGTAGCGCTTTGCATTGGATCTCTGACTGCGCTTACTTTTCAAGAGATTCTGTGGCTGGTTGGACTCGTTGTTGGAAGTTAATCACCAGTAGTGTTGGACAGTTGGAAGTTAGTCGCCAGCAGTGATGGAAGTGCTGTTGGACAGTTGGAAGTTAGTCCCCAGCAGTGATGGATGTTAGATGTGAAGATTTATCATTTATGGAGGGTAGAGGTCTGAAGTGTTAGCGTAGGCTAACGATCTGTACATGTTCGACTTGGAGACTGAATATTATTCATGATTATATACCTCTGTACTGGATGTCAATGACGATTTATATTCATGTCTGAACTGGATGTCACATTATTAAGGTAAAAAAATACACTATTTAGTTTGCAACAAAATCTTTCCTTTGCTAACGACATGCCTATCAGTAGTTAGTGGCTTTATTAGTTAGAATCTTTTATTTAGCTGGCAGTATTGACGCTCGCTGTATTATAGTAGTTCGCGTAATGAAGATTTTTGTGAGGTAAGTGCTTAATGAAATGTATAGGTTATTGCTACGATTTATTTTTAGTCAGGGCCATTCCTTTGAGTTAATTTGGTAGCAGTGAGATCGCGTTACCGTTGTATATTGAGAGTAATTAATGACTACGAAATGTTTGAGTTCTGTTTTCCAGGGCAAATTCAGTAGGTCAGTGTTGTAAGGATAAAGACTAGCAAAGTGACACTTGCATTCAATTTCACTCAGCAGTTCAAGCAAATATTTTATTAAGAAGTTTCACTCTGTACCTCTCGCAATGATGCAGCGCTTGTTTCACCACACATTCACCTCGAGCATTTCGTATCTCCTCAAAAACTTGTAGTCGTTGCCGCCCCTTTTTCGTCCATATTTTGGTGATTTAACTTTGCTGATATGTGACTCGTACTTTTCTCTGTCCAAGAAGACACAATTATAACAGAGGTTCGCATTTCCACTCTAAGATGTTCGAGGAACTTCGCTGTTTCAGCCATTGCTGCAGTGTTGTATAACGTAACGATAACTAACTGACGACAATTACATTCATGCTGATGCCTCGTACCGTTGTGGGGCGCACCGTTAATAGTCTGACACTAAACATCAATTAACCGGGGCAGTGATGATACAGTTTCACTAGAAGATGTGGTCTTTTTTCAGTTTATGGTAAGCTTTCATTGGTCATTTTAATTAAGGTATACATGCACTAGGGGGCTTACCTTCCTTAACAATTCACTTCCATTATAACATTTATACTCGCAAAATCGTCGTAATATTACTCGGAGTTATACAATGGGTTATCTACGACTTGTTCAGAAACCACGTTAGCACTCTGACAAGGCAGGTATACCAGCTACAACGGCTAAAACCGAATTGAAATATTTCTACAATAATAAGGTGTGTCTGTTCTACCTGTACATATTATAATATCCGACGCAGCATAATGTTTGGATCAAACCGGGAACTGGACTTCGTATTAAGGTGAGGTAGACGGCACGTAACGTTGTAACTACCGAGTGTATTTTATTCTACGTAATAAGTCGATGTTGATGATAAGAAGATATTACACACGCAATCGAACATTTCAGAAAACGCTGTCTGCTTTCTCCGAGATTGTGACTTACTTGCCTCTTGTCGCTACTCTAAAGTTTTGGAAAGTCAAAGGATCTAAGTGACAGATTTTAATGATTTTTTGCTACGTTGGTGTATACGGGCAGGTCGCACGCCAATCGCATCACCCTGTAAACATTTCTGTTAACTTCTTAATAATGATTAACTGGAGGTGAATTGTGTTCAGTGGTGTCAATAATATTCCGATCATCAGCTAGTTAACGTTTAGAAATAAAAATGTTTATTTTGTAACACCCCACCCGTCACTTATCTGGTTTTGGCGTGTCTTCACCCCAGGTAATTGACTACCAGATCAACAGAGAGTGCAAAACTGCCGCAATGTCAGATAACGCAAAGAAAGTAATAAGCCACTGTGACTCCTGATTGAACTGCGGTGGCACTGTTGACATTAATTGACTCAGAATTGATCCCTTTTAATTAATAGGGGTCCATATTGATGTTATATTCAGCTATTGAACACCAGATGCAAATGTTGAACATAAAATTAATTAAGAAAGTGACTTGGGATTTAAACTACTTGATTGAAAACAGATGCAGTCGATTAGTACAGATTTATTTTAACTTCTGACCTTCAATCACCACATTATCTGACTCTCCTAACAGGCAGTGGTAATAAATTGCGTTTGCGTGGAGTAAAGCGCGATAAATCAAAAGTAATTCCTATTGACTGACACAGGTGCGAGAAGAATTCTACAATACACGGCCCATGAAACCCTCGTGGAAACTTTGCCGACGTGATCCAACAAATTAATCAGTGGCTGGAGCGGGCGCAATATCACCGAAGTCAGCGTGGCGTCATGGCGTCGTTATGCGAATGTCAGCCGACCTCGTGCTGCTGCAAGGCTGTGCTCATCTATTCACTTCTAGCTATCTTGCTCAGTACATAGCTGAACCAAAACTTTCTATCTCCAAGCTCAATCGTTCCAGTTGCTAAGTCCTAAACTGCAGAGATGCTCACTCTCTCTCAGGCAAGCTGAGTAAAGAACGCCATCCGCACTCTAGGCAAGCTGGGAATGGAAGACCTCTACTGAGACTTCTCCCAGTCTGCTGTTCGCCTCGGTTTCCCCTCCAGCAAAATCACTTACGCCAATTGCACCGCAAGTCACGTTAATTATGCGTCGCTTCCCAGTGCCGACCAATGCCTGCTCTGGGAACTGAACAAATTCCTACAAAATTTCCCATCCTCTCAACTTCTGCTGTTTAGCTCCTCCCAGGCCACCCATCAAGGTTAGCGTCTGCACAAAACACAAATTTTTCCAGAATTCTGACTCCCAGGAGAGTACTTCAAATTCCTTGGTCCTACGTTCCCATCGGAGGCCAGCGTATTTCATTCTGTCGCTCTTCACCTGATTTACTTCAGACTCTGCAGACCGTGAATTCAGCGTGAAGTTGCTATAGTCACGAACACACATATTTTGGCCTCTGTTGACCGCTCCACCGTAGCTTTGCGAGGCTTACTTGCATATTTCACTGAAAATGCGACGACGGACATTTATCAACAGTTGTACAAATTCTCTGTCTGCTTCCCGGTACACCAGCATGGGGTCAACGACCCACTCACTGTCACTCATCTTAAGGCAGCTGGAGGCCGCACCCCGTTACCACTTTATCAGAGCTTGAGCTGCCCTAAGCTGCCTATTGTCGCTTCCCATCGCTGCTCTCCAGCCGGCCATGGTCAACTCGAATACTTCCCTGGGATAAACTAGCCTCCAGTAAATCGACGCAATTCCACAAAGTTTTCATGTCGTGTGAATTACTTTAAAACCATCACCTGACATTAATTATTCCAATACGTCCATACTATACCCTCTACAAAATGCATTGTGCCTTGTCAGTCATTTTGTTCAGCCCTACTGTTCGCTCAACGTGAGTTAAGTGATCTTTAATGACTTCATTAAGGGGCATAGTTCTTGCCATCTTACAATTTAAACCTTTAAGATCGTGAAACGTTGGTACAGATAGAATCATTTGTGTTTAATAAAGTATGGCACACCTTGCGACTGTCCAATGTCAAACTTCCTGAGGCTGGCTGTGGAAAAACCCATGAGCCCAAACCTGATTCTGTTTAAGATTAATGTTCACCCAGTTGTCTGCAATAAAATTTCATGAGTCTAGAGACTTCTGTTGTAAATTTAAACTTCATCGCTCTAGCTGTCGAAATATTTACAAATCTGTGCACAAGGTAAAAGTACACGTTTGTGTCGAAACTTTTCGATCTTTCATAACCGCCATCCGAAATGTTCACAGAACTGTCACCCTAATTGTTTCCAAATGTTTTAGAACTTTGATGGGAAATTTTGCGAGTGCACAGAACTGTCACTCGAAAAATGTCACCAGTCATCAAAACGTATGTCTGCTCTCATTAAACTCTGAAGGTGGACTGTCCCGAGCCAGCATAACTGCTGCCTTTGTATAGACGTGATCTGCAGTTGCGAATTTCTGAAATTTACATGTAAATTACTGCTACCATACATATTGCATATAATTTAGGACCACAATTTCATCAGTTTTCACTTGCTCTCCTTAGATTTTAGCCGAGGCCTTTAGTTTTCTTTTTATTTACATTATAATCAGTGAGATAGTTCACCTTTATTTGCTGCTAAATATTATCAAACATAATATAATTTATCCAACTATGGGTAGCTGTGGTAGTCTAATGTCTTATACTGACGCTGCTTTTAGTGATTTACAATCTGTGGCCTTGCTCACATGGCTGAGGTAAGTGCAAAGACTTGTGAAATTTAAAAACCGGTAGATGGTGTAAAAAAAGACCTTCCATGTAGCTAATCTGAGGGTACGTAAGGTGTATACTATCTCAGAGACTGTTCAGAAAGCAAGAACTTATCGACAAAACGCAAAGTTACTGAGAGCACAGGAGGCTACTCATTATAAATTACAGTTCTTTAAGTCAGGACAGTTGAAACGAGATCATTCTCTCTCAGAGACATTTAGGCCTATAGCTGAAAGTGTTCAATGGCTCTCACACCCATTTGATAAGCTGGATGGAGGCAGAAGACGATAATAATAATAATAATAATAATAATAATAAATTAGTAATAATAATATACCACTGCCGGTTTAATTAATCATCACAGAGACGTGAGGTGGACGGAAGATATGGGTTTAGCAAGGAAAACCATACATGCTTGGTGTACAACCTGTTAGTTTAACCAAGAATGCTACATGTTGGGAGTAGAGAATATGAAACAATGCCTGTTGTAGTGGAGCTATTTTTCAAAATAGATCAAAATGTATGCTGAAATATTACATATGACTAATGTAAATAGGAAAAACAACATTCCAAATGGGCGAGTAAAAAGCACAAACAGTAGGAATTGCAAATTTATTATTAAACCCACATCACATGCTGTGGAGGAGCATGAAAAGGAAGCAGTGATTGAGACGAGACTTATCCCTGACGCTGTTCAACCTGTACAATGAGCAAGCGGTAAAGGAAACCAAAGAATAAAGTCCAGGGGGAAGAAATAAAAACTTAAAGGGTCGCAATGACATTGTGATTATGTCAGAGAGAGCAAACGCCTTGGAAGAACAGCTGAACGGAATGGACAATGTCTTGAAAGGTGAGTATAAGATGAACCTCAACAAAAGCAAAACAAGGGTAATGGAAAGCAGTCGAATTAAATCAGTTGCTACTGAGGGATCTAGATTACGAAACGAAACACTTTAAGCAGAATATAGGTTTTGCTATTTGGGCAGCAAAGTAACTGATGATGGCTGAAGTAGCGAGGATATAAGTGTACATTGGCAATGGCAAGAAAAGCATTTCTGAAGAAAAGAAATTTGTTAACATCAAACATAGATTTAAATATCAGGAAGTCTTTTTTGAAAGTATTTATATGGAATATAGCTGTGTATGGAAGTGAAACATGGACGATAAGCAGTTTAGAGAAGAAGAGAATAGAAGCTTCTCGAATGTGGTAATACAGAAGAACGCTGTAGATTAAATAGGTAGATCGCAACACTAATGCGGAGGTACTGAAAAGAAGTAGGGAGAAAAGAACTTTGTGGCAAAACGTGATTACAAAAAGGGGATCGGCTGATACAACACATTCTGAGAAATAAATTACCAATTTAGTATTGGAGGGAAATGTGGGGGGGAAAAAGTAGAGGGAGAACAACAACAACAAGAACAAGATGGTAGACATAGCACTGGCAATGGAACTGACATTCAGTATAAAAAGATGAGCAGTCAACCTCTGCAGTACATACAGAGTAAGTCAACTTAGACAGGTCACCCCAGATATATCCAGACTGAAGAAATATAGGGTATCTCAAAAAGGTACAATAGAATTTCAGTATGTTAGAGCACCCAGAGTAATTAAGATATTCACATCATGTTTGGGTTATGTGACAGACAAACTCCCAAAGTTAGTTGGTGTGTATTTTGGGTTGTCGCAAGTGAAGCTTAATGACAACGGTTCAAGAAAGGAACCTAATGTGTGGAATGGTGTATTCAGTCAAAATCCAGCATACAGTTTGAAACAATCTTCCTGACATGGTACAGGAAGCACCCATCCTCAGTGACGCTGATACGCTGTTGGTACAGAAATTTTATGCAGACGGGAAATGTTGAAGGGCAGCACCTGGATCAAGTGAAACCGACACAGAACAGATATGGTTGGCTTTTTCAAAAATTTTTATTTGTTAAGCATCCATTCATCAGTAGTTACTTTGTACATTAGTACACAATTTTAAATATATGTTACATAGCAGTTACATTGATTCAATAATATAAATAATTTAAGCACATAATACACTACAGTAAATCATTTAAAAACAATACATCAATATAATAGTACAAACAAATATGTAGTACAATAGATAACAAAAGCATTTTCAGATACATAATACAAAAAAAGGAAATAATTTAAATTTATATCAACAGATATTCATTTACCAAAGGAAATAATTTAAAAATAAGTTAACAGATATTCATTTACAGTATAATATAACCTGTCTTGTAAATATGTTTTTAAAGCCAATTTGAATTTTTGTGTTTCTTTTATTTCCTTGGTGTGATGGGGGAGTGTTTGCCAGTTTACAGCAGTCCATTTTGTCTGAAAGCTGTGCTTGCGTGTTCTCTGTGGGAGTCTGATTGCATGATGTCATGTGTGTGGACTGCTTAATTTGTACATACTAAGCGGTTTTCAGTTTCTCAAATTTTCTTTATGTATGGAATTATCTCATGAATGTACAGGTATGGTAGTGGTAGTATCTGGAGTGTTTTAAAAGAGGAGTTTGCAAGAATCTTTGGGTGTGCCATTTTGAGGTGACCTAATGATCCTCTTCTGTGCTGTGAAACAGCTTTGCTCATTGGCGAATTTCCCCACGAAATTATCCCATATCGTAGCAGTGATTCCACTTGTGCATAATACACATTTTTTAGTGTTTCTTTTGTAATACACCTAGCAAATATTATTATGCCATAGCATATTGTGCTAGGCTTCTTGCTGATGTATTTGATGTGTGTGTCGCACTTCATGTGTCCTGCATCCACAATCCTAGAAATTTTGTTGCTTACAGTTTCTAATTTTTGTATTAAATATATTTATGGTGGGGGTTAATGGATGTTTATTGTGTGAGGTATGAAGGTAAACTGCAACAGTTTTCTCTGGTTGAACAATAAGATTGTATGGTATGAACCATTTTGTAACGTGTGTGGTGAATTTTTATACTTCATATTGTAGTTCTGCAACAGTTTTATCTTTTATCAGTGCATTTGTGTCATCTGCAAAATTTTAAATATTTTTGGTAACCACTAGATGGAATCATCCATTCATTGATAAATATTAAGAACAACACTGGCCTCAAGGTAGAACCTTGGGGCATACCATATTTACTTTCTTTTCTTTTTGATTGGTAGGTGTACAAAATGCATAAGGTTTTTTTTTTCCTGCTGCATGATTTCAGCTATAGGATTTCTGTTTTTGATGAATAATGTCACACACTTATGTACCAGGCCCCTAATTCGTACATGCTCCAATTTTTGAAGTAGTAAATTGTGGTCCATCTCATCAAAAGCTTTTGTGAGGTCCAGAAGTTTGCTGATACATGTTCTTTCTGGTGTATAGCGTCAAGGTTTCATTAACAAAGTCAAAAATGGCAGTTTCTATTGATTTGAGTTTTCTGAACCCATTTAGGGTATTTGATACAAAGTTATATTTTTCTATTAATGAAATCAATATTTTGTAAAAAGAAAGTTTTTGCAGTATCATAGAAAACTCAGACAGCAGAGATATTGGTCTGGAGTTCCTTTTACTTATCTTGTCTCCCTTTTTGAAAAGAGGTCTTACCTTGGCCATTCTTAGTTTTGCTGGGAAAATACAATTACACAATGAAGAGCTGCAAATATGAGTTAGGGGCTTAGTCAATACTGTTGCACATATTTTTAATATGTAATCATCGACAATGTCTATAACTGAAGAAAATTTTGATTTAATTCCTTTATAATATTCAGTATTTCCTTTTCAAGTGTTGGATACAAAAAGATTTTTTATTTACGTTAATTTTTTGCTCATCTCTGTTTCCAGAAGCTATTTTTTGCTGTTTTTCCATCAATTTGTTTGATATTTCTTTGAAATGTACATTAAAGTGTAGCGGCAGCTGCAGAGCCGAGAGGACGTGCAGCTGTACCGCTAGCAGCAGCAGCAGTCGTCCGATAAACAGAAAATTAATTTAGTCTTCGTTTTTTTATCACTTGCTTCTGCAAAGAAATAAACTATACAGGTGTATTTTAGTGTGTAGACTAGTGGTTAGAAACTTGCAACGCGGCTTCCTAGTGTGAATTTTCCCGTCGCCAGAAACTCCGTCACGCCGCTAAGTTTTAATTTGTGCTAGTAGAGTTTAGATCAGTGCATTTTTATTTGAATATTTATCTCGTGCAGTAACTTTTCGGTAAACTGGGTTTCTAATAACAGGTACCTCTAAATACATAAACTTCAGCAGACAAATTTATTTCCGTTTAGTAGCTTGCGGTCTCAAAGTACAGTAAGAAACCTGCACAGAAATTTTTAGTGTTACTTTATTTTCCTTTGGTATATTTTGAATAAATTTCAAACTCAGTTGCGCCATTTCAGACCTTATCCCTATTTTATACACAGTACTACATGGCTAAGGACCGTGCTTGTTGTGAGTGGACGCAAGGAGAGTTGGCTGTTGACCACGAACAGCTGGAAGCTGGGTTGGCTACCGTCGACAAGCTTCTAGCTAATGCTCAAAGTTGCTGTTATATCGGGGCGCCGTTGACAAGACCTGTGACACACTTGGTGCCACTGGAATCCCCTGACGATCCGGTCGTCGCTACGGCTTCCGATACGCAGCATATGACCGGTCCATCCTCACTCCAGAGTGTGTGGCAGACAGTGGTGAGTTCGCGTGTCTCTGGGCGGAAGGCGAAAGAGGGAGCAGGCCGTGCGGCTGGCTCCCTACGTCTTAGCAACAGGTGCGAGGTGCTACCCAGTGTTGACGATAGCTCTGAGCCAGCACAGGATGCCTCTTCTGTTGGACCAGCGGCTGATTTTCCTGCCCAGGGTATACTTGTCATTGGGAGCTCCAATAATAGGCGGATGATGGAGCCCCTCAGGGAGATAGCAGGCAAGGCGGGAAAGAATTCCAGTGCGCACTCGGTATGTCTGCCTGGAGGTCTCATCCGTGATGTGGAAGTGCACTGGGCGCAGCCGGCTGCATGCAGTGGCGCATGTCGGCACGGATGAAGCCTGCCGCTTGGGTTCTGAAGCCATACTCGGCTCCTCTCGGCGGCTGGTTGATTTCGTGAAGTCAACTAGAAACGCACGGGGGGTGCAGACTAAGCTGTGTATTTGTAGCATCGTACCCAGGGTTCATCGCGGTCCTCTTGTATAAACCAGAGGTTCAGACGGTTCTGCGACAGTATCGGATGCGAAATTCTCGACCTCCGCTATCGAGTGCAGAATTGTAGGTTTCCCCCTAATAGGTCAGGCGTGCACTACACACAGAAAGCGGCTACTACGGTAGCGGAGTACGTGTGGCGTGCACGTGGGGCTTTTTTAGATTAGAGAACCCCTCCCTTGGGATCAAAGACGATTTCACTGTTAGATCAGCCTCAGCGACCTCAGAGAATCTTGGTCCCCGCAGATCAGAGATAGGAAATATGAATATGATTTTAGTAAACTGCAGGAGCATCCAAGGGAAGGTCCCAGAATTAGTATCGTTTACTGTTATAATGCACAGACAGTATTGGGAATAGAAAGCTGGTTGAAACCAGACGTCAGTAACAACGAAATGCTAACTTCAGGTTGGAATGTTTATCGTAAGGACAGTTTAGTCGCCAATGGTGGCGGCGTTTTTTAATTGCAGTTAAAAATGCGGTAAAATTTAGAGAGATTATCACGGATTCCGAATATGAATTAATCTGGGTGAAACCGAGTATAAAAGAAATGGTGATCGATTGCTTTTATACACCACTTGGGTCAGGATCTGCAGCTGTAGTGCGCTTCAGACATAACTTGCCGAATAACATTGATAATTTTCATAATCATGCCGTTGTAAAAGGGGGTGACTTCAACTTGTAAGGTATAGTTTGGGAGTGTTATGCCTTCAAAACTGGTGCCACACACAGGGATTCGTGTGGCATTGTTCTGGACGTCTTTTCCGAAAATTACCTTGAGCAGATAGGGAACCAATTCGTGAGTGTAACGTCTTAGACCTCCTTTGCAACAAACTGGCCTGAACTTATCGAATCAGTTAACATAGTGGAAAATATCAGTGACCTTAAGGCTGTGACAGCATCTATGACGACGGGTCCTACAACGAATGTTAAGAAAGGTAGGAAGATACGTCTGCTCAGCAAAGGAGACAGGATACAAATTTCAGAATATCTCAGCAGTCAGCATCAAATATTCGGTGATGAGGACGAAGATGTGGAGCACAAATGGAAAAATTCAAAGACATCATTCAATATGCCCTAGACAAGTAGGTTGCGAGCAAGGTTTTAAGGGATGGGAAAGATCGGCCATGGTTTAATAGCCGTGTTAGAAAAGTGCTGCGTAAACAAAGAGCACTTCATGAAAGTCTCTTCTGGTTTGCTGCCGGATCCTAAAATCAACTTGACTCGATATTTCGGCGATCCAACTGTTCGCCATCTTCAGGAAAATGCTGCTTCTGCTGATGAGTCCCGCTGAGAACTGACGCCAGGTTGCAAATCGACGTCCTATATAGGCCACCGTTCAGTAGACGGCGCATGCGCCGCCCATCACAGTTTCTGCCTTCCAAAACAGGGAGGTGGCGCCGCCCTTAGTAAAACACTGCTGGCAACGATATATCGCAATCAAGGCCGCACCGAAGAACGTTCAGTTTTGATGCGAGATAATACAGGATTCCACGTTTTGCTAAGAGGAAACCCATTGTCTCTGTTGATTAAATTATCAGTCAACCTAATTTCAATCGCCTCTTTATACTCACTGTTCCAAAAACCGGAAATGTTGGCAACCACAACAGTTTCCTCAAATTTCAATTTGTGTCCCTCATTTAGGCAGTGTTCTGCTACTGCCGATTTTTCCGGCTGTTGTAGCCTCGTACGTCGGCGATGTTCCACACACCTGTCTTGCACTGTGCGAATAGAACGGCCAACGTACGCTTTCCCACATTGACACGGAATTTTGTATACCCCGGGTTTCCTAAGCCCCAAATCATCCTTCACAGAGCCGAGCAGAGCCCTAATCTTAGAAGGTGGACGGAAAACACTCTTAATGTTAAAATTCCTTAAAATCGTCCAATCTTAAACGATAAGCCTCCAGCATAAGGAAGAAAGGCCACAGATCTATGTTCGTCTTCGTACACCTCCGGAGATGGTCCAAACTCCATAGCCCGACGAATCTGCTTCTCGGTGTATCCATTTTCCTTAAAAACAGTCATCAAATGCTCAAGTTCTTGGGTTAAGCTGTCTGCGTCGGAAATGGCATATACTCTCCGTACCAAAGTCCTAAGGACGCCAATACGTTGGTGTGGTGGATGACAACTCTTAGGATGCAGATACCAATCTGTGTGTGTCGGCTTTCGGTGAACACTGTGTCCCAAAGTTCCATCTGGTTTTTTTATAAGCCATTACGTCTAAAAATGGAAGCGTCCCATCATTTTCAACCTCCATAGTAAATTTGATACGGCGATGAAGACAGTTGAAGTGGTCCAAAAATCTGTTAAGAGCATCACGTCCATGCGGCCAGACGAAGAAGGTATCGTCTACGTATCTCCAGAAGCTCGTTGGTTGCAAAGCTGAAGCCCTCAGTGCCATGTCCTCGAAGTCCTCCATAAATAAATTGGCGACTATGGGTGACAAAGGACTACCCATAGCCACTCCGTCATTCTGTTCAAAAATGTTACCATTAAATAAAAAATAAAAAATACGAGGAGGTCAGCACATGACGACACTAACAGATCTGAAGGACTCAACTTCAAATATCCCAATCGTCGAATAAAATCCACCGAGCTGGATATATGGTGTTCACACTTGCAAACAAATGGACTGTGAGCATATGGTAAATACTTTGCAAGGTTATATGTGGGTGCACCCAAATTACTAAGAATAGGGCGTAGAGGAACCCCTTCCTTATGCAACCTAGGCGGAACGGCAGCACCAGAATGAAATTTCTTACGTAAATCATCTGACAACGAACTCTTTTTCAACAGTGAAAGTATCTTACGTTTGATCCTTTCTGTGGGGTCATTAGATAATCTTCTATAAGCCGTGTCGTTGAGAAGTACATCCATTTTTAAGACATAATCATCCCGCGTCATTACAACCGTGGCATTCCCCTTGTCAGCTTGTAAAACTACTGCTTCATCATCATTCTTCAGGGAACGAATGGCTGCTCTCTCTGCGGAAGAGATGTTATCCCGCGGTGGTCGAGCCCGACGTAATGTGTGCGACACTTCTTGCCTTATTTCCTCTGCTTGATCCTCGGGTAGGCTATGTACAGCTTGTTCTACACAGCATATGAACTCTGTGACAGGAAGTCTCTTGGGAGTGGGGGAAAAATTCAAACCTTTCTCCAATACCGACACTGTGGGCCCATCCAACGCCTTGTTAGAGAGATTAATCACAGTACGCCGACGTTTATCCGCTTCTGGTGCTGTAGAACGAGAAAGAAGCCGTTCAAATTTCGAGGATTGTCTGGTAACGGCGCTCCTATGTGCCCAATCTGATAGAACCCACGTGGAATCATCAACCCACTGCCAAACATCCCTTGAAAAATGCGATGACAAGTTCAAATGTAAGTAAAATAAATCTTTGGAAACAATATCCAGCCGTCTACGGGTAAAACGAATGCGTTCTCTCAAAAGCGCTTGGCTTGCACGTTCCTTAATCCTATTAGCTCTCTTACTATTAATAAAATGAATGAATCTGGCAAAATTAGGTATAATACCTTCGTCATGGCATCTCAGCAAAAAGGCGAGTGTACTCAACAGCTTTCCTTTCTTCCTCCGAAGTTTATCTAACTTCTGTACAAGTTTCACCATCTCCTCCCCGTAGAGGTACTTGATGTGATTACGTAGGCTTTCCCGGCGTAATAAGTCTTGAAAGTCTCTTCGGGTTTGCTGCCGAATCCTAAAATCAACTTGACTCGATATTTCGGCGATCCAACCGTTCGCCATCTTCAGGAAAATGCTGCTTATGCTAATGAGTCCCGCTGAGAACTGACGCCAGGTTGCAAAACGACGTCCTATATAGGCCACCGTTCAGTACACGGCGCATGCAGCTGTCTTCATCCCCGTATCAAATTTACTATGGAGGTTGAAAATGATGGGGTGCTTCCATTTTTAGACGTAATGGCTTATAAAAAAACCAGATGGAGCTTTGGGACACAGTGTTCACCGAAAGCCGACACACACAGATTGGTATCTGCATCCTAAGAGTTGTCATCCACCACACCGACGTAGTGGCGTCCTTACGACTTTGGTACGGAGAGGATATGCCATTTCCGACGCAGACAGCTTAACCCAAGAACTTGAGCATTTGATGACTGTTTTTAAGGAAAATGGATACACCGAGAAGCAGATTCGTCGGGCTATGGAGTTTGGACCATCTCCGGAGGTGTACGAAGACGAACATAGATCTGTGGCCTTTCTTCCTTATGCTGGAGGCTTATCGTTTAAGATTGGACGAATTTTAAGGAATTTTAACATTAAGAGTGTTTTCCGTCCACCTTCTAAGATTAGGGCTCTGCTCGGCTCTGTGAAGGATGATTTGGGGCTTAGGAAACCCGGGGTGTACAAAATTCCGTGTCAATGTGGGAAAGCTTACGTTGGCCGTTCTATTCGCACAGTGCAAGACAGGTGTGTGGAACATCGCCGACATACGAGGCTACAACAGCCGGAAAAATCGGCAGTAGCAGAACACTGCCTAAATGAGGGACACAAAATGAAATTTGAGGAAACTATTGTGGTTGCCAACATTTCCGGTTTTTGGAACAGTGAGTATAAAGAGGCGATTGAAATTAGGTTGACTGATAATTTAATCAACAGAGACAATGGATTTCCTCTTAGCAAAACGTGGAATCCTGTATTATCTCGCATCAAAACTGAACGTTCTTCGGTGCGGCCTTGATTGCGATATATCGTTGCCAGCAGTGTTTCACTAAGGGCGGCGCCACCTCCCTGTTTTGGAAGGCAGAAACCGTGATGGGCGGCGCATGCGCCGTGTACTGAACGGTGGCCTATATAGGACGTCGATTTGCAACCTGGCGTCAGTTCTCAGTGGGACTCATCAGCATAAGCAGCATTTTCCTGAAGATGGCGAACAGTTGGATCGCCGAAATATCGAGTCAAGTTGATTTTCGGATCCGGCAGAAAACCCGAGAGACTTTCAAGACTTATTACGCCGGGAAGCCTACGTAATCACAAAGAGCACTTCATCTCAGATTCAAGAGAAGTAAAACCCTAGTTGACAAACAAAAGCTGAACGAAGTGGAGAGCAATGAGAGAAGTATTCAATGATTTGAAAGTAAGAGGTTGTCAACCTAACTGAGTAAAAACCTAAGTGAGTTATATCAAAATGTAAGAAGTAGTCAGAATCAAGCTACAGTAGTCCATTACAAACAGTACTGTAAAGTGATTAAAAATGTTATTAGGAAGGCAAAGAGTATGTGGTACGCAAATAGAATCACTAATTCACATGATAAAATTAAAACTATATGGTCAGTTGTAGGGAAGTGCCTGGTCAGTAGCACAAGGTTGATGTTTGTAGGAAAATATTTCTGTTACTGATAAATCAGATATATGTACTGTATTTAACAATCATTCTCTGAGCATTGCTGGTGAATTAAATAAAAATTTAGTCTCTACAGGGAATCATATAACTCTCTTGACAAATGGCTTTCCGAGATTGATGTCTGAATAGTCTTCTGTGAAACAGACAAGGGGGAGATTGAGCCAACAATTAAATCATTGAAGACTAAGGACTCTCATGTATATGATGGAGTGTCAACACAATATTTAAGTACTGTGCTGCACATGTTAGCCCTGCATTTAGCCATATTTGTAATTTTTCCGTTAGTAATGGTCAGTTTCCTGAACGATTAAAGAACTCAGTAGTAAAGCTGCTTTATAAAAAGGGAGAAAGGGATAATGTAGACAATTTTAGACCTGTTTCTATGCCATCAGTGCTGGCTAAAGTTACTGAAAAGGTTATGTATGTAAGGATAATTGATCATTTTATAACACACAATTTGCTATCAAATGTACAGTTCGGCTTTAGAAGTCGTTTAACATCCGAAAATGCTAAATGCTATATTCTCTTTGCTTTGTGAGGTACTGGATGGGTCAAAGAAATGGTTTCGAACGCTAGACAATTTTTTTGATTTAACTAAGGTGTTTGATTGTGTTGATCACAAAATATTGCTCCAGAAGTTGGACCATTATGGAATATGGGGAGTAGTTCACTGTTGGTTTACCTCTTACTTTAGCAACAGACAGGAAAAGGTCATTATTCGCAGTGTTGAGAATGGTTATGATGTGTGGTCTGAGTGGGGTACAGTCAACTGGTGAGGGGGGTTTGCCCCAGGGATCAGTGTTGGGGCCACTCCTGTTCCTTATTTATATAAATGATAGGTCCTCTAGTATTATGGGTAACTCTAAAATATTTCTATTTGCTGATGACACTAGTTTGCTAGCGAAGGATATTGATTGTGTGAAACACTGGCTGTGTTTCAAATAGTACAGTTCATGACATAACTTCATGGCTTGTAGAAAATAAACTAACGCTAAATCACAGTAAGACTCAGTTTTTGCAGTTTCTTCCACACAATTCAACAAAACCCGACGTTTTAATTTCACAGAATGGGCATATGATTAGTGAAACTGAACAGTTCAAATTTTTAGGTGATCACATAGGTAGTAAACTGTCGTAGAAAGCCCAAGTTCAGGATCTTGTTCAAAGATGCCATTTTTACTATTCGAACAGTATTTGAAGTAAGCGATCGTTCGACACAAAAATTAGTCTACTTTGCTTATTTTCATTCGCTTATGTCGGATGGTATTACATTTTAGGATATTTTCGGCTCAGAAACTGGCGGTTCGGGCAATAAGTGGTGTAAGTTGGTGAACCTCTTGTTGACCTCTGTTCACTATTCTGGGTATTTTGACATTGGCCTCTCAATATATATGGCATATTTTTACTGTCATTTCTTGTTAACAATATCAGCCTATTCCCAAGAATAATCAGCTGTCAGTCAGTTAAAACTCGGCAGAAATCAAACCTTGGATCAGACATCCTTAAAAAATCTTAGCAGTAATCTACGCGCTTTCAAATCGAAACTGAAGAGTTTCCTCATGGGCCACTCCTTCTATTCTGCCGAAGAGTTCCTTGAAAAATTAAGCTGATTCTTGTTTTATTGTTGATTGCGTTTACTTAAACTTATGGCTTGACTTTTTTTGCGTTCATTAACATTTTATTTTTACCTGTTATTACTTTTACGTTCTAATTTTATGTACTGGCACGTTCCATGACCTTGGAGATTTGCTCTTCAATTTGGTCCTACAGAACTTGACGTGTAAATAAATAAATAAATAAATTTTGGTCGCATGTAAAATCAGTAAATGGGTCAAAATCATCTATTCATTGTCTCAGAGGCCACACCGGCACCGAAACAGATGATAACAGAGAAAAAGCAGAAGTACTGAATTCGGTCTTCCGAAGGTTTCACCGCGGAAGACCGTAACACTGTCCCTCCTTTCAATTGTCATACGAACGTCGAATGGCAGATATTAAGATAACCGATCGTAGAATTGAAAAGCAGCTACACTCGCTTAGTAGTGGAAAGGCGTCAGAACCAGATGAGATACCTATAAGATTCTATAAAGATTATGCGAAAGAACTTGCTCCGCTTCCTAGAAACAAGAAAATATCTCATAAGCATCGTATGTAGGTGTAGAAATTTTTGTTACTGTAGAAAACCTTTTATGAATTTCCACTTATATATCCGTTCTTCTACAAGTAGAGTCGAGCCCTGCAAACTTTTGGCTGACAATAGTGTCATACATTGTGCTGTCAAATGCTCATCTACATGAGGACTGGATGCCTCAATGGGGACATGGCTGGCCGTTAGTACAGGGTGATTCAAAAAGAATACCACGACTTTAAAAATGTGTATTTAATGAAAGAAACATTATATAACCTTCTGTTATACATCATTACGAAGAGTATTTAAAAAGGTTTTTTTTCACTCAAAAACAAGTTCGGAGATGTTCAATATGGCCCCCTCCAGACACTCGAGCAATATCAACCCGATACTCCAACTCGTTCCACACTCTCTGTAGCATATCAGGCGTAACAGTTTGGATAGCTGCTGTTATTTCTCGTTTAAAATCATCAATGGTGGCTGGGAGAGGTGGCCGAAACACCATATCCTTAACATACCCCCATAAGAAAAAATCGCAGGGGGTAAGATCAGGGCTTCTTGGAGGCCAGTGATGAAGTGCTCTGTCACGGGCTGCCTGGCGGCCGATCCATCGCCTCGGGTAGTTGACGTTCAGGTAGTTACGGACAGATAAGTGCCAATGTGGTGGCGCTCCATCCTGCTGAAATATGAATTGTTGTGCTTCTTGTTCGAGCTGAGGGAACAGCCAATTCTCTAACATCTCCAGATACTCGTTCTCGGCCGTCCAGAACTTTTCCCTTTGCACAAAACACCCATTCTCTGTAAACTGTTTATACCAACGTTTATACCAACGTTTAATACACCACCTATCAGGAGGTTTAACACCATACTTCGTTCGAAATGCACGCTGAACAACTGTCGTCGATTCACTTCTGCCGTACTCAATAACACAAAAAGCTTTCTGTTGAGCGGTCGCCATCTTAGCATCAACTGACGCTGACGCCTAGTCAACAGCGCCTCAAGCGAACAAATGTACAACTAAATGAAACTTTATAGCTCCCTTAATTCGCCGACAGATAGTGCTTAGCTCTGCCTTTTGTCGTTGCAGAGTTTTAAATTCCTAAAGTTGTGGTATTCTTTTTGAATCACCCTGTATTTCTAATAAAATAAATAAATAAGTAAATAAAAAAGGACGATGATTTATAAATATCAGGCTTGAAAACACACACACACACACACACACACACACACACACACACACACACACACACACACACACACAAACAATGTTTGATGTTCATACTTGCAATGCTGTTCAAAATGGTTCAAATGGCTCTGAGCACTATGGGACTCAACTGCTGTGGTCATAAGTCCCCTAGAACTTAGAACTACTTAAACCTAACTAACCTAAGGACAGCACACAACACCCAGCCATCACGAGCAATGCTGTCATCTATAAAAATGAAAGCAGGTAATGTCTTCATTGCTATCTCCAGATTAGTCTTCACACACACTCTTCATAGCAGATGGTTAGACTAATACTGATACGAGTCAGCTGGTGGAGACGACTCCTACATACACTCACCTGGGCAGTCAAGTGGAGGTGGTAGGGAGGACGTACATACACCTGGTTCGTGTTGGCATGGGCAGACCTTATGCATGTAGCCAACTGGATAATTACCCATCATTTTTCCAGCCAGTAGCCTAATGGACACAGAGGGCTGGGTTGGCTGATGCTGACACATCTGTCTTCCAGTCTTGTAAGATGATCTCTTAAGGAATAGAATGCAGCCACAGTCTGTAACTTAGATAGACATGTTACCTATTTATTCACATGGCTGATGACAGAAATTTCCTGATGGCTGGTATTTGTTATTTAACCACTGTGTCAGGGCTTGTCTGAGATTCTCTTAATGTGATGGAGATACTGAATGCAGCCACTGTCTGCAGGACAGACAGATACATGATAGTGTGCATGTTCTATGCTATCTGTACTTACAGGATGGTTACTGGACACTACAAATTTTCTGATTTCTGATATGTATTATTTAGCATATCTGCAATGGAATGTACAAGAGTCCCTCAACGTATACACGGTGTTACAAAAAGGTACGGCCAAACTTTCAGGAAACATTTCTCACACACAAAGAAAGAAAATATGTTATGTGGACATGTGTCCGGAAACGCTTACTTTCCATGTTAGAGCTCATTTTATTACTTCTCTTCAAATCACATTAATCATGGAATGGAAACACACAGCAACAGAACGTACCAGCGTGACTTCAAACACTTTGTTACAGGAAATGTTCAAAATGTCCTCCGTTAGCGAGGATACATGCATCCACCCTCCGTCGCATGGAATCCCTGATGCGCTGATGCAGCCCTGGAGAATGGCATATTGTATCACAGCCGTCCACAATACGAGCACGAAGAGTCTCTACGTTTGGTACCGGGTTTGCGTAGACAAGAGCTTTCAAATGCCCCCATAAATGAATGTCAAGAGGGTTGAGGTCGGGAGAGCGTGGAGGCCATGGGATTGGTCCGCGTCTACCAATCCATCAGTCTCCGAATCTGCTGTTGAGAAGCGTACGAACACTTCGACTGAAATGTGCAGGAGCTCCATCGTGCATGAACCACATGTTGTGTCAAATGGGCATCTGTCAACTCTGCATTTGTAAACATTGCACTGACTGTAAAACCACGTTCGTGATGAACACTAACTTGTTGATGCTATTTACTGATGTGCTTGATGCTAGTGCTGTAGAGCAATGAGTCGAATGTCAACACAAGCACCGAAGTCAACATTACCTTCCTTGAACTGGGCCAACTGGCGGTGAATCGAGGAAGTACAGTACATACTGACGAAACTAAAATGAGCTCTAACATGGAAATTAAGCGTTTCCGGACACATGTCCACATAACATCTTCTCTTTATTTGTGTGTGAGGAATGTTTCCTGAAAGTTTGGCCGTACCTTTTTGTAACAACCTGTAGAATGCACCACTCTCTCATGATTAGGTAAACACATTATAATGGTTGTTTATTTGTGTGGGGGATGAGGCTGCATAACACTTGTGGGAGGGTTCCTTTGAATACTGTAACAGCAAGGTGGGGATATGTTAGTTCACTTTGAGGATGTGTCTGGTGTGCGCTATTCAGGCTGCAGGTACCGTGTTCGGAGTTCTACTCTGTAGGTGTGTTGAATCAGCCATCTGGGTGCGCTATTTGATGGCTGATGAAAATAAGAGCTGTAGTTGCCATCTAATAACTCACACATGGAGTGATATTAAGCAGTTTGTATGCTTGAACTACTTGTCAGTGTAGCAAAATGAGGAGCACACCACAGCTGGAGCTGCATTGAGGTTTGGGCACATGCCTTTGCCTCTGTGGTCAGTGCACATATTAGTAGCAAGCTGCAGGCATTAGAGAAATAAAAGCCTGTGGAACAATGATGCAGCTGTGTAACTGTGGGCAGCAGTCTGTGTGGTGTAAGACAGCGGACTGCTTGGTATGGGGCTTGCACCTGCCAGCTGTGCAGCGTGTTCTAGTCTCTGGCAGTCTGTACACACTGTAGAGGTGTATTTTATGCTTGCTTGAACATTTTTTACGTTGAATAAATCATATCTAGTCCTAATACTGTTGTCCAGTGTGAACACAAGCTCTTTACACCAGCTAGGTTTTTAAAAGTTCCTGATTTATATTTAACAAGGCTAAAAAGTTATAATGCACTGAAAACCACCAGTAATTTTTTGAAACAAGCAAATTGCCTCCAATATCTTAATGTCAGGTCATTTTATACTTTGCACAGCACTGTGTAAATGGGGAAACTACTTTTTGCGGTAGGTAATGTTGCAGGTTGCACCATGTTCGAATGTAACATTGTAGTGGTGGACTGGACTTGAGAGCCATATTTTGACCGTGGCAGCCATATTGGGTTATAAATAATTATACTACACTGTC
Source organism: Schistocerca americana (assembly GCF_021461395.2). Lineage (NCBI taxonomy): Eukaryota > Metazoa > Arthropoda > Insecta > Orthoptera > Acrididae > Schistocerca > Schistocerca americana. The sequence goes on along the minus strand of NC_060123.1, from coordinate 129,807,989 downwards.
TAGTCACATTAATGTGAACAGCTTTTGAAAGCCAAAATAAGCACCTTCCACAGTGCAAGATGTAACGGAAGAGAGTAAATGAATTTCTCGAAGGTACTGACAGGGATGAGGAGCAAAACATTGACTCCATGCCTTGGTAAGCTGCATTATGTTCCTTTGTTGAGGATTTGTTGGTTGAGGATCCATGACACGGATGGCCCTATCGAAGTGGTCCCACAGTTTCGCGATTGGGTTTAAATCAGGGGGATTTGGTGGCCGTGGGAGTATGGTAAACTCATCCTGGTGCTCTTTAACCATGCTCATAGACTCTCAGCTGTGTGACACTTTGCAGTGTCCTGCTGGTACGTGCCATAAGGCAGAGGGAAAACAAACTGCACGTACATCTACATGTACATTTACATTTATACTCCGCAAGCCACCCAACGGTGTGTGGCGGAGGGCACTTTACGTGCCAATGTCATTACCTCCCTTTCCTGTTCCAGTCGCGTATGATTCGCGGGAAGAACGACTGCTGGAAAGCCTCCGTGCGCGCTCTAATCTCTCTAATTTTACATTCGTGATCTCCTCGGGAGGTATAAGTAGGGGGAAGCAATATATTCGATATCTCATCCAGAAACGCACCCTCTCGAAACCTGGCGAGCAAGCTACACCGCGATGCAGAGCGCCTCTCTTGCAGAGTCTGCCACTTGAGTTTGCTAAACATCTCCGTAACGCTTACCAGATAACCCTGTGACGAAACTCGCCGCTCTTCTTTGGATCTTCTCTATCTCCTCTGTCAACCCGACCTGGTACGGATCCCACACTGATGAGCAATACTTGAGTACAGGTCGAATGAGTGTTTTGTAAGCCACCTCCTTTGTTGATGGACTACATTTTCTAAGGACTCTCCCAATGAATATCAACCTGGCACCCACATTACCAACAATTAATTTTATATGATCATTCCACTTCAAATCGTTCCGTACGCATTCTCCCAGATGTTTTACAGAAGTAACTGCTACCAGTGTTTGTTTCGCTATCATATAATCATACAATAAAGGATCCTTCTTTCTATGTATTCGCAATACATTATATTTGTCTATATTAAGGGTCAGTTGCCATTCCCTGCACCAAGTGCCTATCCGCTGCAGATCTTCCTGCATTTCGCTGCAATTTTCTAATGCTGCATCTTCTCTGTATACTACAGCATCGTCCGTGAAAAGCCGCATGGAACTTCCGACACTATCTACTAGGCAATTTATATACACTCCTGGAAATGGAAAAAAGAACACATTGACACCGGTGTGTCAGACCCACCATACGTGCTCCGGACACTGCGAGAGGGCTGTACAAGCAATGATCACACGCACGGCACAGCGGACACACCAGGAACCGCGGTGTTGGCCGTCGAATGGCGCTAGCTGCGCAGCATTTGCGCACCGCCGCCGTCAGTGTCAGCCAGTTTGCCGTGGCATACGGGGCTCCATCGCAGTCTTTAACACTGGTAGCATGCCGCGACAGCGTGGACGTGAACCGTATGTGCAGTTGACGGACTTTGAGCGAGGGCGTATAGTGGGCATGCGGGAGGCCGGGTGGACGTACCGCCGAATTGCTCAACACGTGGGGCGTGAGGTCTCCACAGTACATCGATGTTGTCGCCAGTGGTCGGCGGAAGGTGCACGTGCCCGTCGACCTGGGACCGGACCGCAGCGACGCACGGATGCACGCCAAGACCGTAGGATCCTACGCAGTGCCGTAGGGGACCGCACCGCCACTTCCCAGCAAATTAGGGACACTGTTGCTCCTGGGGTATCGGCGAGGACCATTCGCAACCGTCTCCATGAAGCTGGGCTACGGTCCCGCACACCGTTAGGCCGTCTTCCGCTCACGCCCCAACATCGTGCAGCCCGCCTCCAGTGGTGTCGCGACAGGCGTGAATGGAGGGACGAATGGAGACGTGTCGTCTTCAGCGATGAGAGTCGCTTCTGCCTTGGTGCCAATGATGGTCGTATGCGTGTTTGGCGCCGTGCAGGTGAGCGCCACAATCAGGACTGCATACGACCGAGGCACACAGGGCCAACACCCGGCATCATGGTGTGGGGAGCGATCTCCTACACTGGCCGTACACCACTGGTGATCGTCGAGGGGACACTGAATAGTGCACGGTACATCCAAACCGTCATCGAACCCATCGTTCTACCATTCCTAGACCGGCAAGGGAACTTGCTGTTCCAACAGGACAATGCACGTCCGCATGTATCCCGTGCCACCCAACGTGCTCTAGAAGGTGTAAGTCAACTACCCTGGCCAGCAAGATCTCCGGATCTGTCCCCCATTGAGCATGTTTGGGACTGGATGAAGCGTCGTCTCACGCGGCCTGCACGTCCAGCACGAACGCTGGTCCAACTGAGGCGCCAGGTGGAAATGGCATGGCAAGCCGTTCCACAGGACTACATCCAGCATCTCTACGATCGTCTCCATGGGAGAATAGCAGCCTGCATTGCTGCGAAAGGTGGATATACACTGTACTAGTGCCGACATTGTGCATGCTCTGTTGCCTGTGTCTATGTGCCTGTGGTTCTGTCAGTGTGATCATGTGATGTATCTGACCCCAGGAATGTGTCAATAAAGTTTCCCCTTCCTGGGACAATGAATTCACGGTGTTATTATTTCAATTTCGAGGAGTGTATATTGTGAAAAGCAATGGTCCCATAACACTCCCCTGTGGCACGCCAGAGGTTACTTTAACGTCTGTAGACGTCTCTCCATTGATAACAACATGCTGTGTTCTGTTTGCTAAAAACTCTTCAGTCCAGCCACACAGCTGCTCTGATATTCCGTGGCTCTTACTTTATCAGGCGACAGTGCGGAACTGTATCGAACGCCTTCCAGAAGTCAAGGAAAATGGCATCCACCTGGGAGCCTGTATCTAATATTTTCCGGGTCTCATAAACAAATAAAGCGAGTTGGGTTTCACACGATTGCTGATTCCGGAATCCATGTTGATTCCTACAGAGTAGATTCTGGGTTTACAGAAATGACATGATACGTGAGCATAAAACATGTTCTAAAATTCTACAACAGATCGATGTCAGAGATATAGGCCTACAGTTTTGCACATCTGCTCGACGACCCTTCTTGAAAAATGGAACTACCGGTGCTCTTTTTCAATCATTTGGAACCTTCCGTTCCTCTAGAGACTTGCGGTACACGGCTGTCAGAAGGGGTCAAGTTCTTTCGCGTACTCTGTGTAGAATAGAAATGGTATCCCGTCAGGTCCAGTGGACTTTCCTGTGTTGAGTGATTTCAGTTGCTTTTCTATTCCTTGGACACTTATTTCGATGTCAGCCATTTTTTAGTTCGTGCGAGGATTTAGAGAAGGAACTGCGGTGCTGTCTTCCTCTGTGAAACAGCTTTGGAAAAAGGTGTTTAGTATTTCAGCTTTACGCATGTCACCCTCTGTTTCAATGCCATTATCATTCCAGAGTGTCTGGATATACTGTTTCGATTCACTTACTGATTTAACGTAAGACCAGAACTTCCTAGGATTTTCTGTCAAGACGGTACATAGAATTTTACTTTCGAATTCACTGAACGCTTCACGCATAGCCCTCCTTACGCTAACTTCGACATCGTTTAGCTTCTGTTTGTCTGAGAGGTTTCGGCTGCGTTTAAATTTGCAGTGAAGCTCTCTTTGCTTTCGCAGTAGTTTCCTAACTTTGTTGTTGATCCACGGTGGGTTTTTCCCGTCCCTCAAGGTTTTACTCGGCACATACCTGTCTAAAACGGATTTTACGATTGCCTTGAACTTTTTCCATAAACACTCAACATTGTCAGTGTCGGAACAGGAAATTTCGTTTTGATCTGTTAGGTAGTCTGAAATCTGCCTCTTATTACTCTTGCTAAACAGATAAACCTCCCTCCCTTTTTTTATATTCCTATTTACTTCCATATTCAGGGATGCTGCGACGGCCTTAGGATCACTGATTCACTGTTCTGCGCGTACAAAGACGAAAAGTTCTGATCTCTTTGTTATCAGCAGGTCCAAGATGTTATCTCCACGAGTCGGTTCCCTGTTTAATTGCTTGAGGTAATTTTCGGATAGTGCACTCAGTATAATGTCACTCGATGCTCTGTCCCTACCACCCATCCTAAACATCTGAGTGTCCCATTCTATATCTGGTAAATTGAAATCTCCACCTTAGACTATAACATGCTGAGCAAATTTATGTGAAATGTATTCCAGATTTTCTCTCAGTTGTTCTGCCAGTAATGCTGCTGTGTCGGGAGGTCGGTAAAAGGAGCCAATTATTAACCTAGCTCGGTTGTTGAGTATAGCCTCCACCCATAATAATTCACAGGAACTATCCACTTCTATTTCACTACAGGATAAACTACTACTAACAGCGACAAACACGCCACTACCGGTTGCATGTAATCTATCCGTCTGTGGATTTGTAAAAATTTCGGCAGAATTTATCTCTTGCTTCAGCCAGCTTTCCGTACCTATAACGATTTCAGCTTCGGTGCTTTCTATCAGCACTTGAAATTTCGGTACTTAAACAACGCAGCTTCGACAGTTTACAATTACAATACCGATAGCTGCTTGGTCCCCGCATGTCCTGACTTTGCCCCGCACACTTTGAGGCTGTTGCCCTTTCTGTACTTGCCTGAGGCCATCTAACCTAAAAAACCGCCCAGTCCACGGCACACAACCCCTGTTACCCGTGTAGCCACCTGCTGTGTGTAGTGGACTCCTGACCTATCCAGCGGAACCCGAAACCCCACCACCCTATGGCGCAAGTCAAGGAATCTGCAGCCTACACGGTCGCAGAACCGTCTCAGCCTCTGATTGAGACCCTCCACTCGTTCTGTACCAAAAGTCCGCAGTCAGTCCTGTCGACGATGCTGCAGATGGTGAGCTCTGCTTTCATCCCACTAACGAGTCTGGCAGTCGTCACCAAATCAGATAGCCGCCGGAAGCCAGAGAGGATTTCCTCCGATCCATAGCGACACACGTCATTGGTGCCGACATGAGCGACCACCTGCAGATGGGTGCACCCTGTATCCTTCATGGCATCCGGAAGGGCCCTTTCCACATCTGAAATGACTCCCCCCGGTATGCACACGGAGTGCACATTGGGTTTCTTCCCCTCCCTTTCACCCATATCCCTAAGGGGCCCCATTACATGCCTGACGTTGGAGCTCCCAACTGCCAGTAAGTCCACCGTCTGCGACCACCCGGATCTTGCAGACTGAGGAGCAACCTCTGGAACAGGACAAGCAACCATGTCCGGATGAAGATCAGTATCAGCCGGAGACAGAGCCTGAAACCGGTTCGTCAGACAAACTGGAGAGGCCTTCCGTTCAGTGATCCGAAATGTCTTTTGCCCCCTGCCACACCTTGAGACGACCTCCCACCCTACCACGGGTGAGGGGTCAGCCTCAATGCGGGCAGTATCCCGGGCAGTCACAGCCGCAGTCCGATCGGGGGATGTGTGGGACGAGCTGGCCGTCCCCAACAAACCCCCGTCCAGACCCCCACAGTGATGCCCATTGGCAACACCCTCAAGCCAACACTGCCTGAAGCTGGGAGCGAAGGGATGCCAAGTCAGCCCGCATCCGAACACAGCAGTCGCAGTCCCTGTCCATGCTAAGTACTGTTGTGCAAAGAACGTCTGAACTAATCTACAGAGAGCACAAACAATTCGACACTAAATTTAAATGGTTATTAAAATACAAGACTGCCTAGTAAATGCAGTAATGCTGCTACTTGCGCACTGCTGAAACACTGCTCGGCGGCAGAAGGCTAAATGTACTGTCAGTTACGTACAAAGACTATTTGAAATAAATAAACAAATGACAGACGACTGCGCGACTTTACACGTCACAGATATTAAAATGTAAATCTGCCCCTGCTACCTACGAAACTACACAATGATTTGACGGGGATACGGTGCCCAAGGATAGTTGGATACTTGTGTTGATCTATTAGGCCTTGCCGAATGACGAAACCACTCACAGAATGCCACAAATCATCCCACAGACCATTGCTCCCTCCTGGTTGCAGGGTGTTTTCTTTCAGAGATTTTGTGCTGTACACACCAACAGGCATCTATCTGATGGAGCACAAAACGTGATTCACCTTAATAGGCCACCTGTAATCACTCAGTGGACGTCCAATCGTCGTACTAGCATGCAAATTCCAGCCTTACCAGTTGGTAAACAGCAAACAGCATAGGTGCGTGAAAAGAGTTTGCTGAATGACCATTGAAGAAACACTAGTCCCTTCCTTCATCTGGGCAGTCAGCTGCTTAATACTTGCACATCTATTTGCCCATACACATGACTGCAGCTGTTGTTTCGCCCTGTCATTCATGGTCAGTGGTGCGCCATGGTTGTCTCGGTGCAAGTTGTGGATAGTGGCATTTTGTCATGCATGATATACTTTAACCATAGTGGCATGCACAGAATTTAAAACTTAACTATTTTAGAAATGCTCACACCCTTGCTTGATCTGAAAGCTAATGATCATGCCCCTTTGGACATCAGATAAATCCTCCCGTTTCTGCCTAATGACAATGACTCCACTGTTTTGTGCTTTATATACCCTGCACTGCTAGTACTGCCATATGGTGCCTGTGAGGGTTCATTGCATGTTGACGTCAAACATAGGTGGTGGTCACATTAATGTGACAACCACATAATTAAGATAAAGCTATCTTGGAAAAACGTTTGGCAGCCATAGTGGATCATTTAGTGAGAAAGATAAGGTTGATATAAATGTAGGGGCAAACATCTTGAGTAATAAATAATATTGATACAGATAAGTAATTGTGTAATAAATTACATCCTAAATAAACACCAACATCACCAAGGTCTGCTCTCCAGCCAATAGTTAACACAACCGATTCTAAATAGACAGAAAATAATATCACAAATGGTCTACAGTGACATGGATGAGGGGTGGGGTGAGGGAGGTGAAGGGATAGGGGATGTGGGTGAACAGGGTGGTGAGGAGGGGGAAGGGGGAGCAGGTGTCCTTGAAAGTGATAGATCAGGAAGGGGGTCATTTATCATTGTACCAAGATTGTCTCTTCCCCACTACTACCCCTACGAAGTGTTATTCCAGGTATTTATAAGAGTTGACTGATTCCATCACTGACTCATTGATATTGTAGCTGAATGATACTACGTTTTTTTTCGTTTTGCGAAGTGTACAGTTTGACATTTCTTAATATTTGTAGCAAGTTTAACTTTAAACTACTTTTAAGTATTATTAGGACCTAGCTGAATATCTGCACAGATTTTTCAGACAGTTTGTGATCAATAGGCTCAGTCATTGATAAGCAGGTGACAGACTTTGGTTCATGGTGAGATTCCGGGAAAATTCAATCATACTGCAAGGTAACTTGTTACAAATTATTTGTGCCTGCCATCTTAGAATACAGCTGAAGTGTGTGGGACGCATATAAAATAGGATCCTCAGGAGATATGGAATGTATGCAAAGAAGGGTAGCAGTAAGTGCTTGGACTTGCATTTATGACAGGAAATGAACTAAAAGCATATCATTTTGAGTATGCTTTATCCTTAAAAAAGGCGTTGCTGTTGGTAAAAATATAGATAAAGACCTGTAACTCAATGATTTCGATATTTGGTTATGTGCCTCTGATAATCTTTACCAAATAACCCCTGCCATCCAATCAATAAAAATAGTCATAAATCAAATTTTATGATCATAAGATTAAAAGATTGGCAAGTTGTAACTCAATGCACTGTGTAAAAGGGTCACAAATGTAATCAGTGGATCATGGTTTCGCTGGCTGTTGGTTATCTTGAAAGATGCAAAATGGACGTATCTAATGCAGTTATTCCCTTTCTGCAAAGTAGAAAATATCGGCCATGCGACACTGTGTGTTTAGCATAAAGCAGTTGCCAGGTGAATTCCTGATGAAGTTCGTAGCTTTTTGTTGGAATACCTTCAACAGCATTTAGAATCGTTCAGTGACACAAGACGTGGACAAATCAGAAATCATACACTGTTTCATTTTCTGCTTCATGCGTTTGAGAACGATGTACTGAAAACTGCAAGCCACTATTTCCCTTGACGAGGACATTCCTTGTGCTCTGTGACAGGGACTTTGTGGGTAATAAACAGCTCGTCAGGAAGAGTGAAGAATACACAGAATGGGGACAATACTGTGAGACTATGAAGAAGAGCAGTGTGTCTGGGCGTTTCCCTACCAAAGTAGATGATATTCTGGCTTCAAAGAAAAAGCCCTAGTCACAAAAAAATTTTGTCTATCAGATGAGACAACAGGAAGTGGTAATCCTAAGGAATAAAATTACTTTTTAACTGTCCAAGTTGAAGCATGTTGTACACGTGGAAGGTATGAAATGTATGATTGTTGCTTATGAGTATATTGATGGGCTAGTTAAGCACACGTCTTAAATGCTACAATAGATATCCAAGTCTATCTCATGAGATAGAACACTAGTAGTGTTCCAATAATGATTAAAAAAGTGTAGTTTCCTGCAAGAACTTGGACAACATATTCCTGCAGGAAACAGTGAGATCTGTGAGATACTTTTGAAACGGCCACAGCGTACACAGAGGAGGACAATAAATGAGAAGAAAACCTGTCGAATTCCTGTGTTTTTCTGAAGATGCTTATCAGTTTTGCTCACTTCCTAATTTTCTATCACGTAAAATAATAATAAAAATCTTTTTCCTGTCAGTTCATTGTTTATTTCATTACAATTTTTAAAATTTGTGTCGAGGTCCAGTGTCCTTACCACCCAGTGTATGGTTTTTAAGACGGTTTTCCATCTGCCTCGGCAAAGAAAATTGATGAAGTGAATTCGATGTGGACAAGCTTGAAGCAAGAAATGGAGAGTACGTGGACAGCTTGTTTAGAATTGCTTGTTTTTAAAGTTCATTCCTTCACATGGAGTTTGGTTTCCAATGAAAAATCATACAAGTATTGAGTTACAACAACATACATAACATGATAGCGTATACCAGGCTGACATTCCATCCATCGTTTTTATTACGAACATAAATTTCTTAAGTTTTAAAACGTCATAAATTTTCATTAACTGGGTTCTGTTACTACAGTTTGTTTGTTAGTTTCAACTTATCTTCGTTCACGTCACATAGACAAATTAATTACATAGCACATTGTTAGAGTATAATACAAGCATATGATATATTTATACTTCGTTTTATAGATAGGCTTTTATCACTTATGGGAGTTCATTTTTCCTTAGGTAGAGGAGGGAGAAAACATTCGAAATAGGGCTAAAAAATTACGCATTGCTGGCCTAACTACGCTTGGCGCCGCCTCCTTTGTTTGGGAGGGAAGGAAGGAAATACCCATCTACTGGTTCAAGGATTTATGCGGAAATCTTACTCGTACAGTCGTGAAATAATTGTTAAGGAACTTTAATTTGATGGGAATAATGTGTACTGACTAATCATTCAGGTAGTATCATGTTGTTTCTTCATGTGCTAGTGCTGTTTACTTCAATTCAAAGCCGGCCGGTGTGGCCGAGCGGTTCTAGGCGCTTCAGTCTGGAACCACGCGACCACTACGGTCACAGGTTCAAATGGTTCTGAGCACTACGGGGATTAACATCTGAGGTCACCAGTCCCCTAGATTTAGAACTACTTAAAACTAACTGACCTAAGGACATCACACATATCCATGTCCGAGGCAGGATTCGAACCTGCGACCGTAGCAGCAGCAAGGTTCCGGACTGAAGCGCCTAGAACCACTCGGTCACAGCGGCTGGCCACTTCAATCCACTTGTACTTAGTGTGAAATATGAAGAAGCTTCAACCATCGTAGACTTATCTTTCTCGAATACCTGGAAAAGACATTATTCAAGCTTTCATGTGACACGATAAAAATATAATTCGTTTTTGTAAACTCACATGCTTGAATTCTTATGTGTACTCCGCAGTGTATAGGTACCGATAAATGTCACGGAGATATACTGCGACGGTGTATATTTTTATTTTTGATTGCCTTATGACCTTTGGACCTTTGTATAAATATCCTTCTAACTAAATTGTTTACTCGAGGTGTGGCCCGTTTCTTCATTTGGTATCTGCTACTCTCGAAGTAATTCTTTTCTTCTGCGCTGTGACAATGTACTGGTCGCTGAATTACGGAGCTCGGTCGTCACTGGTACATTTGGTCATTACATCCGTCCGCAGGTATTTCCATACTTTGTTTAAATTCGTAGACATTCGTTTATTCTGTTAACCTTTGTGATCATTTAGCCTGCGAAGAAAATTATTGAACATTTCTTACGGTATTTATCGTTTTTCCTTAGCTTATACGTCTCTTATATTTTTTATAATGTTTCCTTTTGCTTGTAAATATCTACATCTACATCTACATCCATACTCGGCAAGCCACCTGACGGTGTGCGGCGGAGGGTACCTTGAGTACCTCTATCGGTTATCCCTTCTATTCCACTCTCGTATTGTTCGTGGAAAGGATTGTCGGTATGCCTCTGTGCGAGCTCTAATCTCTTTGATTTTATCCTCATGGTGTCTTCGCGAGATATACGTAGGAGGGAGCAATCTACGGCTTGACTCCTCGGTGAAGGTATGTTCTCGAAACTTGAACAAAAGCACGTACCGAGCTACTGAGTGTCTCTGCCGGCTGGTGTGGCCGAGCGGTTCTAGGCACTTCAGTCTGGAACCGCGCGACCGCTACGGTCGCAGGTTCGAATCCTGCCTCGGGTATGGATGTGTGTGATGTCCTTAGGTTAGTTAGGTTTAAGTAGTTCTAAGTTCTAGGGGACTGATGACCTTAGACGTTAAGTCCCATAGTGCTCAGAGCCATTTTTACTGAGTGTCTCTCCTGCAGAGTCTTCCACTGGAGTTTATCTATCATCTCCGTAACGCTTTCGCGATTACTAAATGATCCTGTGACGAAGCGCGCTGCTCTCCGTTGGATCTTGTCTATCTCTTCTATCAGCCCTATCTGGTACGGTTCCCACACTGGTGAGCAGTATTCAAGCAGTGGGCGAACAAGTGTGCTGTAACCTACTTCCTTTGTTTTCGGATTGCATTTCCTTAGGATTCTTCCAAAGAATCAAAGTCTGTCATCTGCTTTACCGACGATCAACTTTATATGATCATTCCATTTTAAATCACTCCTAATGCCTACTCCCACATAATTTATGGAATTAACTGCTTCCAGTTGCTGACCTGCTATATTGTAGCTAAATGATAAGGGATCTTTCTTTCTATGTATTCGCAGCACATTACACTTGTCTACATTGAGATTCAATTGTCATTCTCTGCACCATGTGTCAATTCGCTGCAGATCCTCCTGCATTTCAGTTCAATTTTCCATTGTCACAGCCTCTCGATATGCCACAGCATCATCCGCAAAAAGCCTCAGTGAACTTCCGATGTTATCCACAAGGTCATTTATGTATATTGTGAATAGCAACGGTCCTACGACACTGCCCTGTGTCAAATCTGAAATCACCCTTACTTCGGAAGGCTTCTCTCCTTTGAGAATGACATGCTGCGTTCTGTTATCTTGGAACTCTTCAATCCAACCACACAATTGGTCTGATAGTCCATATGCTCTTACTTTGTTCATACAGAACGACTGTGGGGAACTGTATCGAAAGGCTTGCGGAAGTCAAGAAACACGGCATCTACCTGGGAACCCGTGTCTATGGCCCTCTGAGTCTCGTGGATGAATAGCGCGAGCTGAGTTTCACACGATCGTCTTTTTCGAAACCCATGCTGATTCCTACAGAGTAGATTTCTAGTCTCCAGAAAAATCATTATGCTCGAACATAATACGTGTTCCAAAATTCTACAACTGATCGACGTTAGAGATATAGGTCTATAGTTCTGCACATCAGTTCGACGCCCCTTCTTGAAAACGGGGACGACCTGTGCCTTTTTCCAATCCTTTGGAACGCTACTTTCTTCTAGAGACCTACGGTACACCGCTGCAAGAAGGGGGGGGGGGGGGGCAAGTTCTTTCGCGTACTCTGTGTAAAATCGAACTCGTATCCCATCAGGTTCAGCGGCCTTTCCTCTTTTGAGCGATTTTGTTTCTCTATCCCCCTGTCGTCTATTTCGATATCTACCATTTTGTCATCTTTGCGACAATCTAGAGAAAGAACTACAGTGCAGTCTTCCTCTGTGAAACAGCTTTGGAAAAAGACATTTAGTATTTCGGCCTTTAGTCTCTCATCCTCTGTTTCAGTACCATTTTGGTCACGGAGTGTCTGGACATTTTGTTTTGATCCACCTACCGCTTTGACATAAGACCAAAATTTCTTAGGATTTTCTGCCAAGTCAGTACATAGAACTTTACTTTCGAATTCATTGAACGCCTCTCGCATAGCCCTCCTCACACTACATTTCGCTTCGCGTAATTTTTGTTTGTCTGCAAGGCTTTGGCTATATTTATGTTTGCTGTGAAGTTCCCTTTGCTTCCGCAGCATATAGATTAGTATTTAATTAAATCCTTGTGTACATACAGTATATTAATAGATTCCTTAGTTCTTAGACAGTAGATGTAATTTGCTTCGTATTTCCGCTTACTTTGTATTTAAGTTAAGTACTTGTTCATATCGAATTCCTATTGGGTTGCTCCTTCTGCCAGTCTGTAGCACATGCGCACATGTCAGTGCCTCCTCTCCTGCTACTGACGTCAGCACGTATTGTTGAACGCGGACAGCTGAGCCATAAGCTAATTCTGTTTACACTTTCGCTTCACATGAAGCGGTATTTTACTTCTCATTGCTGTTGATTTTACGCTTACGTGTACAAATCAAAGCAATTACTTATGCTTATATACATTACTTTATTTTAAAATACACTCCAGAAGAAAAATTACATTTAGAGATATGTAAAGCATGTACAATTTGCTTGTGATAGAAATAAAAAGTGCTACCTCGCTTTATCATTCTATAAAAGCTTTTGTTTCCTTGTGAGGTTGGAGACCCTTATCTCCCCATCTTTTCTCATGTACTAATCTGTATGTCCCAGAGTATGGTATTTAGGAAATTATATATGGGTCCTAAATAGAGTAATTGCCACTTCTTATTCAGTTTGCCAAATTTTGTCGATTTAGGGTGCGTCCGTAAGAGGACTAGTTGCTTTTCAGCAAATTGTGTGACACGTTTCAGTTTCTTGTAATAATTTGTTTTTTCTATACTCGGCTCTGCTTTCTAGTGTAAGCATGGCTTGTTTGATTTTGTCTTGTAGTGTCATTTCTGTTTTGGGTACCTTTACTATTGGCGACTCCCACTCATTCGCTTGTTTTGTCTGGAACATTAATTCGTTAGGTGTGAAACCTGTTGAAAAATGTGGAAGGTGATTGACAACTTGCATGAAGGGAGTTACGTATGCTACCCATCGGGTGTGTTTGTGAGGGGTTTATGTCCTAATAAATCGGTTAAATTTTTAAAAACTCGTTCTACTGGGCTTGCTTCTGGGTGAAAAAAGCTTAGTGACCTGTGAGGTCATAAATAGTTTCCACTTCAGCTCAACGAAATATGAAGCATTATCAGTTAGTACGACCTTTAGTTTACCTACTCTTCTCAAATAATCTCCCTCAATTCTTTTTCTGATATTTGTGGTTGTTGCATTTTTAATGGCATACATTTTGATAAGTTTCGAGAAAATATCGTATAGTTCTACTACGTATCTTACTTCTCCTTTACTTCTTGAATATGGACCATCTACGTCCAGGGATACTATATCTAGAGGTTTTTTTGTGAGTATTGGGTGTAGCACAAGACATTTTGACACACTGGACTGTTTTGATTTTCGATATACTGCACACTTTCTTAATACCTGTAGGACTCGCCTTGAAAATAACCAAGTATTGCAATTTTTTCAGTACATATGCCTAATCCATAATGTCCCCATACTTCTTGTGTATGTTTTATAAATTCGTGGATTTAATCTTCAGGAATACACATGCACCATTGATCAGATTTTACATGTTTCCTATGAAACAATACGCCCTTGTACTCCTGATACCATTTACTTACTTTTCCACTTTCATCTTGCTTAAGGCTTAGCATAACTTAGTCCATCTGCGAATTTGCTGTTGTGTAATTTTCATTTGCTTACAAAACTTATGGTAATCAGACTGTTGTGCTGTACCCTGCATTAATAACGTTTTGATTTCTGCATGTTGCTCTCTTAATTCACCATATTCCTCTAAACCTTGTGGTAATGTAGACAAGCCATCTGGAATAACGTTCTGACTTTCTTTAATATAAATGATCACGAAATTGAATTCTTGTACATACAAACGCCACCTAGGTAATCTACGGTGCAATAGTTTACATGCTAAAAGAAATGACAGTGACTGATGGTCACAGTAAACTTTGGTATTCTTGCCCCACAAAAAATATTCAAACGTCTTAAATGCCCACATTACAACTAAACTTTCCGATTCTGACACAGAGTAAGATCTTTCTTCTTCTGAAAATGTGCGACTAGCAAAACTTGGGTACTTCCTTACCTTCTTCCTCTCGCATCTGGAACAAGCATGGCCCCAGCCCCTGAGATGAGGACAATTGCCTGCGGCTTAACTACGACCGGTTGGTGTTTTCCGACGGCGTAGTGTGACTTAATTAATTATCTGGGGTAATTTCAGTTAGTTGCACTGTGTGGGTACTTCGCCAGTTTGTGTCGTTGGTTGCTGTGGCGTTATTTTGCTGCCCAAAGGTCGGTTGCGGTACAGCGTAAGGCGTGGTATTGTTTCCGCGCGTCGGCCACTGCTGCGGCTGACTTTTGGGTAATGTTCGGAATAGGGCCTTGCGATGGTGGATTGTAATTCGCTCGCGCATTGAAATTACACCTCCTTTAAATCGTTTGTTTTTTCCGTTCCCGTTACCTTACTCGTTACATCTGGGTATGCAACTTTGCCGTTGTGTGTACCATCCCTGCTGTGTGTTTAGATCACGTTTCACTGACTGATTTACATATCTATGTTGTTTTTGTGCCTGATTCTCTGTTGCTCTATTGGGTACAAGTCTTTCCTCATATATTATGCGGATATAATCAAGCACTGACAGAAAATATGGAGTGTCGTGCTCTGGCGCTGTGACTAATTTTTCTCTAATGTGCGCTGGTAAACTACTTTTCAAAATTTTTAACAAGTCTACCTGTGATATTGGGTTCGTCCAGTAGCGTGTCTTGTTCAGGTATTTTTAAAGTATCCACTTAGACTACCGTATTTGCCATTGAATTGTGCGGGATTGAAAACCTCGCGTCTGAGTCTTTCTTGCGCTGCCTCAGACCAGTATTTGTCGAGGAAAGCTCTTTCAAATTTGATATGACTGCTGCAACGTTCGGCCACTTCAGCTGCCCATAAAAGAACGTCGAATTGCGTATATCCCACGACAAATCTGATTATCTGTGCTTCCGTCCAGTTGTATGGAAATACACTCCTGGAAATGGAAAAAAGAACACATTGACACCGGTGTGTCAGACCCACCATACTTGCTCCGGACACTGCGAGAGGGCTGTACAAGCAATGATCACACGCACGGCACAGCGGACACACCAGGAACCGCTGTGTTGGCCGTCGAATGGCGCTAGCTCCGCAGCATTTGTGCACCGCCGCCGACAGTGTCAGCCAGTTTGCCGTGGCATACGGAGCTCCATCGCAGTCTTTAACACTGGTAGCATGCCGCGACAGCGTGGACGTGAACCGTATGTGCAGTTGACGGACTTTGAGCGAGGGCGTCTAGTGGGCATGCGGGAGGCCGGGTGAACGTACCGCCGAATTGCTCAACACGTGGGGCGTGAGGTCTCCACAGTACATCGATGTTGTCGCCAGTGGTCGGCGGAAGGTGCACGTGCCCGTCGACCTGGGACCGAACCGCAGCGACGCACGGATGCACGCCAAGACCGTAGGATCCTACGCAGTGCCGTAGGGGACCGCACCGCCACTTCCCAGCAAATTAGGGACACTGTTGCTCCTGGGGTATCGGCGAGGACCATTCGCAACCGTCTCCATGAAGCTGGGCTACGGTCGCGCACACCGTTAGGCCGTCTTCCGCTCACGCCCCAACATCGTGCAGCCCGCCTCCAGTGGTGTCGCGACAGGCGTGAATGGAGGGACGAATGGAGACGTGTCGTCTTCAGCGATGAGAGTCGCTTCTGCCTTGGTGCCAATGATGGTCGTATGCGTGTTTGGCGCCGTGCAGGTGAGCGCCACAATCAGGACTGCATACGACCGAGGCACACAGGGCCAACAACCGGCATCATGGTGTGGGGAGCGATCTCCTACACTGGCCGTACACCACTGGTGATCGTCGAGGGGACACTGAATAGTGCACGGTACATCCAAACCGTCATCGAACCCATCGTTCTACCATTCCTAGACCGGCAAGGGAACTTGCTGTTCCAACAGGACAATGCACGTCCGCATGTATCCCGTGCCACCTAACGTGCTCTAGAAGGTGTAAGTCAACTACCCTGGCCAGCAAGATCTCCGGATCTGTCCCCCATTGAGCATGTTTGGGACTGGATGAAGCGTCGTCTCACGCGGTCTGCACGTCCAGCACGAACGCTGGTCCAACTGAGGCGCCAGGTGGAAATGGCGTGGCAAGCCGTTCCACAGGACTACATCCAGCATCTCTACGATCGTCTCCATGGGAGAATAGCAGCCTGCATTGCTGCGAAAGGTGGATATACACTGTACTAGTGCCGACATTGTGCATGCTCTGTTGCCTGTGTCTATGTGCCTGTGGTTCTGTCAGTGTGATCATGTGATGTATCTGACCCCAGGAATGTGTCAATAAAGTTTCCCCTTCCTGGGACAATGAATTCACGGTGTTCTTATTTCAATTTCCAGGAGTGTATATGACGAAAAGTACTGATAATACTACTGGATTCATTCTTTTACCTTCAGTAGCGAATTTAGGAAACTGTCGATGTCTCAGCAAACCATCGTCTGCAAAAATAGTTGATAGACACGTGGCATTTTCGGTCGTGGTTGTTGTACACTACTGGCCATTAAAATTGCTACACCACGAAGATGACGTGCTAAATACGCGAAATTTAACCAACGGGAAGAAGATGCTGTGATATGCAAATGATTAGGTTTTCAGAGCATTCACACAAGGTTGGCGCCGGTGGCGACCCCTACAACGTGCTGACATGAGGAAAATTTCCAACCGATTTCTCATACACAAACAGCAGTTGACCGGCCTTGCCTAGTGAAACGTTGTTGTGATGCCTCGTGTAAGGAGGAGAAATACGTACCATCACGTTTCCGACTTTAATAAAGGTTGGATTGTAGCCTATCGCGATTGCGGTTTATCGTATCGCGACATTGCTGTTCGCGTTGGTCGAGATCCAATGACTGTTAGCAGAATATGGAATCGGTGGGTTCAGGAGGGTAATACGGGACGCCGTGCTGGATCCCAATGGCCTCGTATCACTAGCAATCGAGATGATAGGCATCTTATATGCATGGCTGTAACGGATCGTGCACCCACGTCACGATACCTGAGTCAACAGATGGGGAAATTTGCAAGACAACAACCATATGCACGAACAGTTCGACGACGTTCGCAGCAGCATGGACTAAAAGCTCGGAGACCATGGCTGCTGTTACCCTTGATGCTGCGTCACAGACAGGAGCGCCTGCGTTGGTGTACTCAACGACGAACCTGGGTGCACGAATGGCAAAACGTCATTTTTTCGGATGAATCCAGGTTCTGTTTACAGCATCATGATAGTCGTATCCGTGTTTGGCGACATCGCGGTGAACGCACATTGGAAGCGTGTTCAAATGGTTCTGAGCACTATGGGACTTTACTGCTGTGGGCATCAGTCCCCTAGAACTTAGAACTACTTAAACCTAACTAACCTAAGGACACCACACACATCCATGCCCGAGGCAGGATTCGAACCTGCGACCGTAGCGGTCACGCGGTTCCAGACTGTAGCGCCTAGAACCGCACGGCCACTCCGGCCGTCTCGGAAGCGTGTATTCGTCACCGCCATACTGGCGTATCACCCGGCGTGATGGTATGTGGTTGTTCTGGGTACTGATTTCTCAGGATCTATGCACCCAAATTGCGAGAAAATGTAATCACATGTCAGTTCTAGTAAAATATATTTGTCCAATGAATACCCGTTTATCATCTGCATTTCTTCTTGGTGTAGCAATTTTAATGGCCAGTAGTATAGTTACCTGTAATTCCGGTTGGTAATTGCTCCGATACTGGAATTGTGGGTATGATTACATTTTGCACTCTACAACTGTCACTGGTACCTCCTATGGAACTCGTGACATTTTTGTGGATTAATACCGACAGTATGTGGTTTGTTCACTGTAGCCTGTGTATTATTTACGTGCATATTTCGAGATGGGTAATAGTTTCTTCTAAATGATTGCGTATCCTATTTTTCGCGGCTTGTACGTTAATGTGTACCTTGTTCACTACTTCATTATCTTTTTTCTGAATAGCCTTTTCTACTACATCTGTGTATAACTTACAATATGTTACTAACTTCTCTGCAATGATATTACCCTTATCTAACGTACCAGCTTCAGCTTGACTAATGATAGCACTCAGATTTTCATTGATCATCTCCCTCTCCTTCTTAGCACATGATGAGTCAGCTTCCAATGTAGCTACCCTTAAAGTAAGGTCTTCTAATGCTAGAGGTACACTTTCATAGTGTTTGTTTAGTTTGTTAACGACAGTGGTTACCTTTTTTACTGTCGAACTCAACTGGTTTTTTGTGGCTTCAATATTTTTGTTTGCGTCGGTGGTTTTCTTTATCTGTTGCTCTGCTAGATCTTGATGGTCGTTAAAAGAATCTACCTTCTGTTTTAACTCCATAATGTTACCTTTAACTTCAGAAAGTACTTCATCCTTTACTTGTTTCTTCATATCGTTCAATTTTTCGTCTATTTCAGTACGAAAATTTTTGGCCACGTCATCGAACTTCTATGAGACGGTGTCTTGCAAATCCTTGAATACTTGTTTTTGTTCTTGTTTGCCGGCCGCTGTGGCCGAGCGGTTCTAGGCGCTTCAGTCCGGAACCTCGCTGCTGCTACGGTCGCAGGTTCTAATCCTGCCTCGGGCATGGTTGTGTGTGATGTCCTTAGGTTAGTTAGTTTTAAGTAGTGCTACGTCTAGGGGACTGATGACCTCAGATGTTTTATTGTATTTAGATCTTGTGTCACCGTGCTCATGTCTTGTTTCATATAACTGAAATTGCTGTTGATACTATCTAATTTCGTGTTTATGTTAGATAACAACTGCCATAGCAGTGCGTCAGTTGTACGAGGTACTACTGTGGATGCTGTCAGCTGTACTTTCCAAGTTATTCTGCTGTGGAGCGTCACTATCATTTGTCACACCTGCGACACTCATCTCTGAGCGACTTAAACCTTCTGCAGTGGGCATGCATGGCCCCTGAACTTCAGTTGTTCGATCGCACAATTGTACGCCATATGGGCTGATTGCGTTTTCGCTATTGTTAGCAACAATGGACATATATTTTTCTGCCATGTCATATGATTATGCAAAAATAAAAATTTCACACACAACGTTAAAATTTCATATGCTAATTATTACAATTGATAATTATGCTATGTCAAAACCTGTTTTACTTTTGTACAGAAAGCAGATGGCAGTTATAAGAGTCGAGGGGCATGAAAGGGAAGCAGCGGTTGGGAAGGGAGTGAGACTGTCCCCGATGTTATTCAATCTGTATATTGAGCAAGCAGTAAAGGAAACAAAAGAAAAATTCGGAGTAGATATTAAAGTAAATGGAGAAGAAATAAAAACGTTGAGGTTCGCCGATGACATTGTAATTCTGTCAGAGACAGCAAAGGACTTAGAAGAGCAGTTGAACGGAATGGAAAGTGTCTTGAAAGGAGGATGTAAGATGAACATCAACAAAAGCAAAACGAGGATATTGAAATGTAGTAAAATTAAGTCGGGTGATGCTGCGGGAATTAAATTAGGAAATGAGACACTTAAAGTAGTAAAGGAGTTTTGCTATTTGGGGAGCAAAATAACTGATGATGGTCGAAGTAGAGAGGATATAAAATGTAGACTGGCAATGGCAAGGACAGCGTTTCTGAAGAAGAGAAATTTGTTAACATCGAGTATAGATTTAAGTGTCAGAAAGTCGTTTCTGAAAGTATTTGTATGGAGTGTAGCCATGTATGGAAGTGAAACATGGGCGATAAATAGTTTGGACAAGAAGAGAATAGAAGCTTTCGAAATGTGGTGTTACAGAAGAATGCTGAAGACTAGATGGGTAGATCAAATAACCACTGAGGAGGTATTGAATAGAATTGGGGAGAAGAGGAGTTTGTGGCACAACTTGACAAGAAGAAGGGACCGGTTGGTAGGACATGTTCTGAGGCATCAAGGGATCACAAATTTAGCATTGGAGGGCAGCGTGGAGGGTAAAAATCGTAGAGGGAGACCTAGAGATGAATACACTAAGCAGATTCAGAAGGATGTAGGTTGCAGTAAGTACTGGGAGATGAAGAAGCTCGCACAGGATAGAGTAGCATGGGGAGCTGCATCAAACCAGTCTCAGGACTGAAGACAACAACAACAACAATGACACACAATCTATTGTGTTACAATTCTTCATGTTTTACTGACAACGCCTATCACATTGAAAAATTCCTGTAAATTTTCCAACATAAAATTCAAGGAAGGGAATTACGAGGAAAAGGTTTCTATCTACATCAAAAGAGGCGCTACCAAGCGTAACCGTGAAAGCAACTTGCGTGGTCGTCCTACCTTTGCTGCTCCGAACAAAACGGCTTACTATGGAAAATTTTACGTAACCTGTGTCCAATTCTTATTCCTTTCCAAAATTTTCTTCTCAATTTTTGCCTTTTTGCTTTGCTTACTCCCCGCCGTGATTCATGTAAACAGAAAATACAGACAATTAGTTTTTATGACCAATAACAATGTCATAGAAATATCTTACTATGACAACAGTTAACAAACGCTACTTACAACCGGTGCCGTGACACTCAGGTCGCCAGTTGCGTTAGAATAATTAAAAAAGATAATACATATATGAATGAAAAAAAGTTTAAAAGGCTAATACAACTGCGTTATTAAAGATGTTCTGATTGTACGAATTTAGGCTATTCGGACTTCCTCTCTTACATTTCAATTGTAGATAGAGGCTGCCGACTTCAAGGACACCAGTGCGTGTCAAAAATAAGAAAATCCTCCTTACTTGGTTCCATTTCACTTCAGTAAAAATACTTAATACTGTTGTTAAGTACTGTCTTATTCCAACACACACATAATACGTAACACTCGTAATACTTCATACTTTTAGTCGTACATCTTCATCGTCCTACCACTTACGAGAGAGGTAATAACAAAATCATGTACAAAGAAAAATGGATGACGATTCTTTTTCATTTGTCCGCGCCTTACCGCGCATTCATAATTAATGTCTTTGCCGACGCTTATGGTCGATCGCTGTTTCATTTTTTATGTTTAATAAATTTTAACTTTACGATATCATGGGGATCTTCCACGATGTACCTACACATAGTACAGTACAATGGTCGTATAATCATCTGTAACTATATATGCTACGAGTGCTGAAAGATCGCTGTCTTCGTCTCACAGATGGGGTCGAAATTCCTACGTTGCACAGAATTGTTTTTGCTAGCACTGTTTTGTTCTTGTTTCGTTTTCTATGATGGCAAGCGTGCAACTGTGAAATTTTGTTTTCTACTCGGTAAAAATGCTGCCGGAAACTGTTTTAATATTGAAAACAGCGTACCAAGATAATGTGAAACGTCCCCTTTGAACAATTATACACGACTGTCCTTAAACTGACACACAATATTTTGTTAGCGCAACGCAATCTGACTTTCAAAATTCCCTACAAAAGAATGGCCCTGACTAACATTAAACTATACCTTTCACAAATCACTTACCTCACAAAAATCTTCGCTGCTCAAGCTACTGCAATACAGCGAGCGCCACTACTGCCAGCTAAATAAAAGATTCAAACTATGGAAGGCACTAACTACTGATAGGGATAGTTAGCAAATGAAAGATATTAATAGAGAACAAACAATGTATTTACCTTGATATCATCATATATAAATATAGCAGTTCATGACAAATTTCAAAACTCCGCCATCTCTCTCCCCACATCCACCACTGCTGGCGGCTCACCTCCAACTGCGCAACGCTACGCGCTGTTCACAGCCAGCTGCCTAACACTACAATGGCGAGTATTACAACAATGCAAAGCAGCCACAGACTGCACACAGCAAGGCCAGTGATTTTCATACAGAGGTGGCGTTACCATAAAAAAACCTAAACAGCCTACTTACATAGAGAAAACATAAACAGCCTACTTACATAGTGAAAACATAAACAGCCTACTTACATAGCCCCCATGCTCCCCACAAAAAATTTTACAAATTGGTTTGGGCAGTGCCCAATATAGATTTGAAAAAAATTTACATAATTACAATAACAAAGATATCATATGCACACCCTTATTGATACAACGTTGGTCAAAAGCTCAAATTTTCTCACAGTCCATAAAGACAGTCCTAATCGTACATAACAGTAGAATAGCAGTGTTTTTCTCAAAGTCTGAGCAGTAAAAGAAAATGCACACGGAAGTAGTGGATTTCCATGCAGTCTTGAAGAAGTAGTGTTGTCCTTCCAATGGAAAGACAGTGCTGACTCTCGACATGCAGACAGGTAATGGGCCACAACAGAGCAAACCCACAGCAGAGTCAGTCGAAATTTTGAAGAGTATTGGTAGGTAGGTCATCATAGAGCAGACCCACTGTAGTCCTGGTAGAGATTACGGTATTGGTGGGCCACCAGAGGTGCAGACCCACTGCAGTCCCTGTAGAAATAATGGCATGGTGGGTCATCATAGATGCAGACCCACTGTAGTCCTTGTAGAGATAATGGTACTGGTGGGTCATCAAAGATGCAGACCCACTGTAGTCCTTGGAGAGATAGCCAGCAGCCATCTGTTGTGACTGTGCAGGTGCACAATCACCGTTGAAGAGTCTTGCGGATAATATAGCAAGTCCATAAACCACCACTTGTGCACTCACAAAGTTTTTGAAATTGTCCTTAGAACCAGCAATGCTGTTATCCAGTCCCTTGCTGAATCATTAACACACGTGCAAACACTATCAGTCCCTACTTCTCACATATTGTCCATATACTATGACCAACAGAAACGTGTGCAGTGAAATGTAACTAACAAGTTAATAATATCATGAACTGGTGACAATTACAATTTTATAACATAAGAATACAATAACAAAGGTACAAAACACATCATTAAAAACATAATAATACAGATAACGTTTGTAGTAATAGGGGCTTTACAAAAGAATAGAAATAAACATATACATCAGTGTTACAGGAATTATGACATAAGTAAATACATAAAAGATCAGAATAACTTTTGAAACATCAACTTTACACATGAGCATTAAAACAAAACAGAATTAATAATGTCTAACATCTTTACAAAGTAAATAACATATTATTAACGCAAATTATATTTGAGGATAACAGTATTCCTCATCATAGTTCATGTAGCTGAGTATGAGAAAAATTCTACAACAAAAGTCTGATGAGGTAAACATATAAAGACAGGAAGAACATATATACACAAGGGTACCCAAACACATAGTGGGATAACACAAAAGGAAAGGACAGGGTTTGTTTCATTGCAGTATTTTGCAAACAAAACTTTCTTTGCTTCTTGGAGATCTCCCTTCATTCATCATTATTCCCAAAAGTCCTATCTAAGCCTGCCTTCTGTATTTCGTTCACATCCTCTGTCAAAAATAGTTTTTCTCTCTGCTTTCTGTATTCTGTTCACATCCTCTGTCAATAATAGTTTTTCTCCACTGTACAGTATCCTTTTTATTTTGCCAGACCATTTTCTGATAGCTTCTCAATGCATTTCTTATAAATTTATAATAGTTAGTTTCTTAAATAGTCTCCTCTTAAGCTAACTTAAATCTACTGAGCTCAGATACTAAACTAAGGGACGAGGCAATGCAGCAGCACATAACAAATTAACACAAACAGCAATGCAAAAAAAAAAAATGGAAAATTGCAAAGCAAGCTACAGTAAATATAAATTACCAAGCAATGCAACATTACAACTAATATGAGCCAATGTGCAGTAGCAAGAAAAATAAGTCAGTAGTAAAATTAGCTTAACAGAGTAACACAATTTAAAATTCAGTAACACTATGCCTGGCAAACAGCAGCAGCAAATATAAAAAATATAAAAAATATAAAACTTATATCTATACATGACAAAGCTCAAGCAGAAAAAATATTACAGTAAAAACAACAATGCAGATAAGGGAAATGTATATTCACATCTTAATATCTATGTAATTAAAGTGGTGCACCACAACAACTGATTGTAAAAAGAAATATTACCATGTACTTGAAAAGAAAATTACGTGTTACTGTTACTAGTTCCTTCTTATTGTTCTTTCCTTTCCAAGTGCTCCTTTTTTAAAGAATGTGGATCATAAAATAATTATTTAATAGATCTTGATATCATCATATATAAATATAGCAGTTCATGACAAATTTCAAAACTCCGCCATCTCTCTCCCCACATCCACCACTGCTGGCGGCTCACCTCCAACTGCGCAACGCTACGCGCTGTTCACAGCCAGCTGCCTAACACTACAATGGCGAGTATTACAACAATGCAAAGCAGCCACAGACTGCACACAGCACAGCCAGTGATTTTCATACAGAGGTGGCGTTACCATAAAGAAACCTAAACAGCCTATTTACATAGAGAAAACATAAACAGCCTACTTACATAGAGAAAACATAAACAGCCTACTTACAAATGTTATTGGAAAAACTCAAGTGTGCGAGTGGTTTGCTCAATTTAAAAATGGCGACATGTCAGTTGATGACAGACCTCGTTCTGGATGTCCGTCAGCTGCCCGAATCGACGAAAATATTGAAAAAGTTGGAGAGCTTGTGGTCACAGGCCGTCGACAGACAATTGATCAATTGTAAGAGATTTGTGGGTTATCTTGGAGCCCGATTTGTGGCAGATAGGAGACTGGTTCTTCCACCACGACAACGTACCTGCACTCATAGTCATATCTGTTTGACAGTTTTTGCTAAATGGCATGGTTACACTGCACCACGCACCTTACCTGCCTGCCTGGCTCCTTGCAACTTTTTCTTATTTCCACATACGAAAAGGGGCGTGAAAGGATACCGATTTGACAACGTTGATGAACTCAAGGGAAAAAAAACCAGGGGAGGAGTTGTCTCCCATTTCTAAAGGTCACTACAAAAAATGTTTCGAACAGTCGAAACAACAGTGGGACAAATGAATTAGTTGTAACTGAGAGTATTTTGAAGGGCATAAGGTTGATTTGTAAACAATTTGAAAATACGTAGCGTTTAAAAAATAGTTCCGGTTTTTTGGTACCACTCGTATATATATTTGAATCAGTTAAGCAGTTGCAGTTATGTAAAACAGGAATCCAGTGTGCAGAGATGGCAGTAGACATATTGTGTTCGACATCATGCCGGTGTGGGCGTGGACGGGCTCCATCCTTTTTTTCTTTAAAAAGAAACAAAAAAGACCTAGCGCGGTGGGCTCGAGCGAATATGGGCGTGCGAAATGCCCTATTTGCAGATGTCTAGTGGACAGCGTCATCAGACCACTGTGTCCCCCGTAACTGTGAGTGCTGTTCTCCAGCACAGACAAAAGCCGTCTCATATTTGCGACCACCGCCCTTCTTAATTTTACGTGTCAAAAATACCTTAATTCTCACTTGTACGAATGCTAGTACTTACAGAATACCCATCAAAAAAACAACAATCTCCGACTACACCATACTCCACAAGCCACCTAGTGGTGTGTGGCGGAGGGTACCTTCGGTACCACTATCTGATCCCTCCAATCCTGTTCCACTCGCTAATAGTGCGTGGGAGGAATGATTGTCGGTAAGCCTCTGTACTGGCTCTGATTTCTCGAATTTTCTCCTCGTGGTCAATACGCGAGATGTATGTGGGGGAGAAGTAATACGTTTTCTGACTCCTCCTGAAAAGTGCTGTCCCGAAATTTCAATAGTAAATCTCTCCGTGATGCACAACGCCTCTCTTGTAACATCTGCCAGTGGAGTTTGTTTAGCATCTCCGTAACGCTCTCTCGCCAGCTAAACGATCCCGTGACGAAACGCGCCGCTCTTCGTTGGATCTTCTCTGTCTCCTCTATCAGTCCTACCTAATAGGCATCCCAGATAGGTGAGCAATACTCAAGAATCGAGCGAACAAGCGCCTTGTAAGCCACATCTTTCGTGGATGAGTTACATTTCCTTAAGATTCTTCCGATGAATCTCAGTCTGGTGTGTGCTTTTCCTATTATTTGTTTTATATGGTCATTCCACTTAAGATCGCTCTGGATAGTTACGCCTAGATATTTTACGGCAGACGCTGTCTCCACCTGTTCGTCATCAATAGTGTAGCTGTACAGTAGTGGATTTCTTTTCCTATGTATGTGCAATATGTTACATTTATTTACGTTCAGGGTCAACTGCCAGGGACTGTACCATTCATCAGTTCTCTGCTCGTCTTTCTGTAAATTCTTACTATCTTCTGGAGTTGCTACTTTGGTACAGAAAACTGCAACATCTGTGAATAGCCTTAAAGAGCATCCGACGCTTTCTACTAGATCATTTATATATACAAGGGGGGACACAAAAGAAACCGAACTCCGAGGGCGCTGCCACTCGTAGACGTAGTGCAGGGTTCTCATGCTAGATGGTTTTAGTAGAGACCTTCATGAAACAGCTCTGCAGACGGCGTCAGTGCAGAGCAAGTGTCGCATTGTGTTTCTCTGACTGTTGGCGGGTTACCTCTGGGAAGTCGTTATGGCAACTTTAAAAGAACAAAGAGTGTATATGAAATTTTGTTTCCGTCTTAAAAAAACTGCAACGGAGGCACATCAAATGCTTCAGGAAGTTTTCCAGGAGGACGCTATGAGCCGCACACAGGTTTTCGAGTGGTTTGGGCGCTTTAAACGTGGTGAGGTGTGTGTTGAAGATTAAGCTCGTTCTGGACGCCCTTCAATATCGCGAAATGAGGAGCACATTGGAAAGGTCCGCCAAAAGATGAACGAGGATCGTCGCCAAACGATCGACCGAATTTCAGCAGAGACAGGAATCAATTGGAGCTCGTGCAAGCGGATTTTGAGTGAGGATTTGCACATGAGACGTGTTGCTGCTAAATTCGTTCCGCGCCTTCTCACACAGGAACAAAAAACCATCCGCATGAATGTGTGTCAGGACTTGAAAACAGAGATTGCACGTAATCCAAACTTCTTGAACAAAGTCATTACAGGGGATGAGAGTTGGTGTTACGGGTATGACCCAGAAACCAAGCAAGCGTCAAGCCAGTGGAGGACTCCCAACTCTTCCAGACCAAAAAAAGCAAGGCAAGTGAGGTCAAATGTGAAGACGATGATCATTGTCTTTTTTGATGTTCGTGGAATTGTGCATCGGGAATTCGTACCCCCTGGCCAGACTGTTAACCAGCACTTTTACTTGGATGTTTTAAGGCGTCTGCGAGAGGATTTGAGGAGGAAACGCCCGGAACTTTGGCGATCAGGTGACTGGTTTCTGCATCACGACAACGCTCCAGCACACACGGCCTTTCGAGTGACCCACTATATGGCATCTCAGAGGTGGTCTGTCGTTCCCCACGCTTCGTATTCGCCGGACCTAGCCCCGTGCGACTTTTTCCTATTTCCACGAATGAAAAAAATCCTAAAAGGGGAGCGTTATGACGATGTGGAGGCGGTAAATACAGCTTCGCAAAGGGCACTGGACAATATCAAACTTGAAGACTTCCAAACATGCTCCCAACAGTGGGAAAAGAGACTTGACAAGTGCATCGCATGTAATGGAGACTATTTTGAAGGTAACTGAAGTAATTTTGTAAAAAGGTGCATCAATAAATTTTTTATGACAACAATCCGGTTTCTTTTGTGTCCCCCCTCGTATTGTCAACAGCAACGGTCCTATCACACTTCCCTGTGGTACTCCGGATATTACCTTTACATCTGTCGATTTTGTTCCGTTAAGAGCGACGTGTTGACTTCTGTTTGCAAGAAAGTCTTGAATCCAATCACAAGTCTGCTCCTATACTCCGTAAACTCGTATTTTTTTCATTAACGGCAATGCCGGACGGTGTCAAATCCTTACTGAAATTAAGGAACACGGCATCAACTTGAGCACCGTTGTCCACTGCACTGTGGATCTCATGGCGGAACAGGGCGAGCTGAGTTTCGCGGGATCTCTGTTTGCGAAATCCACGTTGATTTTTATAGAGGAGATGTTCATTTTCCAAAAACGTCATAATTCTTGAGATAGAACATGTTCCATAATTATACAACACATTGACGTCAAATATATAGGTCTATAATTGTGTGGATCTGTCTTACGACTTTTCTTAAAAACGGGAATGACCTGCCCTTTTTTTCCAGTCGTTAGGTTGTAACCTCCCCCTCACTTATCGACCTTAATGACAGTGAAAAATAAACCGCGTGTACCTAATGGAAATTTGGGAAAAGCAATCGTCACCGAAGTTAATCTGTCGGTAAAGAGGGAGGAAAGGGTTACATCTAAATGAAAGGAAAAATGCAAATGAAACTGGTGGAAATTAATTTTGAAAAGGGGTAAAGTTAATAAAGAAAGTAAACGTGCGGCCGTTACGTTAACAATTAACTAGCGGTAATTAGATATTTGAGATTTGGGGGAAATTACGGTCGCCAGTCCTAAGGACAATTACTATAGTAACTCAAAAAGAAAGGTTATTACACATATAATTAGCACTAGAAGCGTGGCAACTGAAGGTTGACACGTGTAGTGTGAAAACTGAAAGTTTGTCAGAAGTAATAAATTTCGCTACACTCTGACATAATTTAGCAAAAGAATTAATAAAACCGGAAAATCGAAAGTTAATTTAGTGACTGAAGTTAATAGTGAGCTTCCTTTCTGAAGCACATCGAAATTCAGTAAAATACGGTTAGTCTTGGACTACCTCAACAATCATTTCAAAAGCAACTTGACTCTACGCAATTTAGAAATAAGAGATTTAACTTTGAACTTAAATTAAATGATTCTGAACAATTAACAATAGTAAAATTTTGTACGTACCAAGCTGAGCTGCAGTCACAGGTAAGCTAAAATATACTAACAAAACTCGCACTCTTAATTTGTGCTCGTGTAATCTAAATATTGTAGCCAGCTATGAATACTTTAACTGAACTTTGAAATTAAAGCAGTGAAATTGAATTACACTCCTGGAAATTGAAATAAGAACACCGTGAATTCATTGTCCCAGGAAGGGGAAACTTTATTGACACATTTCTGGGGTCAGATACATCACATGATCACACTGACAGAACCGCAGGCACATAGACACAGGCAACAGAGCATGCACAATGTCGGCACTAGTACAGTGTATATCCACCTTTCGCAGCAATGCAGGCTGCTATTCTCCCATGGAGACGATCGTAGAGATGCTGGATGTAGTCCTGTGGAACGGCTTGCCATGCCATTTCCACCTGGCGCCTCAGTTGGACCAGCGTTCGTGCTGGACGTGCAGACCGCGTGAGACGACGCTTCATCCAGTCCCAAACATGCTCAATGGGGGACAGATCCGGAGATCTTGCTGGCCAGGGTAGTTGACTTACACCTTCTAGAGCACGTTGGGTGGCACGGGATATATGCGGACGTGCATTGTCCTGTTGGAACAGCAGGTTCCCTTGCCGGTCTAGGAATGATAGAACGATGGGTTCGATGACGGTTTGGATGTACCGTGCACTATTCAGTGTCCCCTCGACGATCACCAGTGGTGTACGGCCAGTGTAGGAGATCGCTCCCCACACCATGATGCCGGGTGTTGGCCCTGTGTGCCTCGGTCGTATGCAGTCCTGATTGTGGCGCTCACCTGCACGGCGCCAAACACGCATACGACCATCATTGGCACCAAGGCAGAAGCGACTCTCATCTCTGAAGACGACACGTCTCCATTCGTCCCTCCATTCACGCCTGTCGCGACACCACTGGAGGCGGGCTGCACGATGTTGGGGCGTGAGCGGAAGACGGCCTAACGGTGTGCGGGACCGTAGCCCAGCTTCATGGAGACGGTTGCGAATGGTCCTCGCCGATACCCCAGGAGCAACAGTGTCCCTAATTTGCTGGGAAGTGGCGGTGCGGTCCCCTACGGCACTGCGTAGGATCCTACGCTCTTGGCGTGCATCCGTGCGTCGCTGCGGTCCGGTCCCAGGTCGACGGACACGTGCACCTTCCGCCGACCACTGGCGACAACATCGATGTACTGTGGAGACCTCACGCCCCACGTGTTGAGCAATTCGGCGGTACGTCCACCCGGCCTCCCGCATGCCCACTATACGCCCTCGCTCAAAGTCCGTCAACTGCACATACGGTTCACGTCCACGCTGTCGCGGCATGCTACCAGTGTTAAAGACTGCGATGGAGCTCCGTATGCCACGGCAAACTGGCTGACACTGACGGCGGCGGTGCACAAATGCTGCGCAGCTAGCGCCATTCGACGGCCAACACCGCGGTTCCTGGTGTGTCCGCTGTGCCGTGCGTGTGATCATTGCTTGTACAGCCCTCTCGCAGTGTCCGGAGCAAGTATGGTGGGTCTGACACACCGGTGTCAATGTGTTCTTTTTTCCATTTCCAGGAGTGTATATTATCTTAATGCTAGCGTTTGAATTTCAACGACACTCAGGTTCATTTCGGAAAAGGAAGGGACCCTGCTTGGCAATGCAATTGGGACAATGAGCAACAAAGGTCCATGCTACGTTGCTGTAATTTTGTGATTTGAACAGTTTGAAAAGCTGAGGTCTGCCATACAGTTTTGAAACTTTACGCGCTTTTAGTTTTCCTTGTTGGTTGATTGAAGGTTTGAAGTCGCCGATCGACGAGGTGGCGACAGTCCCTCATTGTCGGCCGTCGCTGTTGCAGAAGCTGGATGCTGGCGCGCCTTCTTCTCGACACGGTCACCAGGCGAAACGGGCTCTTGATGTGTGCCACCTAATGCTTCCCGTCCGCGACACCGTGCTAGAAACTACCATAGCCAGTCGATCGCAATTACATGCTGCCAAACCCCGAAAGCCCGGCAACTTGCGGGAGCGTCACACAACACACCTGCTCAATCGCACTACTCCAACCAGACTCCCACTTGCTCTGCCCGCGCTCCACGCGGCAGAGTTAACCCTACCAAAGATCCTACACACTTTGATTCTTCACACGACCTATCGATGTAATCGTTCGATAGCAGTTTTCCCTAGGCAAGACCCAGCGTAAAAATACAAATAATATTTACGAAACAAACCAATTATACATCGACATAAGTGCATAAATATATATATACAAACAGTAAAACAATTACAATATATAAAGAGACAGAAATGTCATATCTTGAGGTAACAAAACAAGGAAAAAAAATAATAGTACAATAGATGGAAATAGGAGGATATGCATTTCCGGCGTTACAAGGTACCTTTCGTTGCACAAGCGATCTACAATAAATTACTGCTAGAAGGGGAGCAAGTTCTTTCGCATAATCTTTATGGAATAATATAGGTATCTCATCTGGCCCTGACGGCTACTAAGCGATTGTAGCTGCTTTTCAATTCCTCGATCGGTTATCCCAATATCTGCCATTTCGACGTTCGTAAGACGATTGAAAGGAGGGACAGTGTTACGATCTTCGCGGTGCAACAACTTCGGAAGATCGAATTCAGTATTTCGGCCTTCTCTCTGTTATCTTCCGTTTCGGTTCCTGTGTGGTCGCTGAGAGAATGAATAGATGATTTTGACCCACTTACTGATTTTACATACGACCAAAATCTTTTAGGGTTTTTACTCAGATCGGTTGACACCGTCTTACATTCAAAATCATTGAACGCTTCTGTCATTGATCTGCTTACGCTCATTTTCGCTTCGTTCAGCTTTTGTTTGTCAGCTACGTTTTTACTTCTATTGAATCGGAGATGAAGTGCTCTCTGTTTACTTAGCACTTTCCTAACACGGCCATTAAACCATGGCGGATGTTTCCCATCCCTTAAGACCTTACTCGGAACATACTTGTGTAGAGAATATTAAACGATGGCTTTGACATTTTTCGATTTGTTCTCCACATCTTCGTTCTCATCACCGAATGTTTGATGCTGACTACTAAGATATTGTGAAATTTGTGTTCTGTCACCCTTGCTGAGTAAATACATCTTCCTACCATTCTTAATACTCCTTGCAGGACCCGTCGTCTTAGATGCTGTCACAGCCTTATGACCACTGACCACTACGTTGACGGATTCGATATGTTCAGGCCAGTTTGTTGCAAGGAAGTCTAAGACGTTTCACTCACGGGTTGGTTTTCTAACTATCTGCTCAAGGTAATTTTCGGACAAGACATCCAGAACAATGCCACATGATTGCCTGTCCCTGGCACTAGTTTTGATGGCATAACACTCCCAACCTATACCTGGTAAGTTGAAGTCGCCCCCTATTACAACGGCATGATCTGGAAAATTGCTAATGATATTCTGCAAGTTCTTTTCGAAGCGCTCTACAACTACAGATCCTGACCCAAGTGGTCTATAAAAGCACCCGACGCCATGTTTGACCGTTCTTATACTCAGTTTCACCCAGAATAATTCACATGCGAAAGCCGTAAAATCTCCCTAGATATTATCGAATTTTTTACTGCAATAAATATGCCACCACCATTCGCGACTAGCCTAACCTTACGATAAATATTCCAACCTGAACTTAAGATTTCGTTGTCATTGACATCTGGTTTCAAGCACCTTTCTGTTCCCAATACTATCTGTGCATTATAACCTTCAGTAAGCGATACTAATTGTGGGACCTTTCCTTGGATCTCCTGAAGTTTACTAAAATCATATTAATCTTTTCTACCTCTGATCTGCGAGGACCAAGATTCTCTGAGGTCACTGTGGCTGATTGAACAGGCAAATCGTGCTTGCTCCCAAGGGAGTGGTTGTCTAACCTAAAAAAGCGCCGGGAGCACGCCACACGTACTCCGCTACCCTAGTAACCGCTTTCTACGTATAGTGCACGCCTGACCTATCAAGTGGAACCCTAAAATTTTGCAACCTACAGCGGAGGTCGAGAAATTCGCATCCGATACCGTCGCAGAGCCGTTTGAGCGTCTGGTTTAGACCTTCCACTCTGCTCCAAACCAGAGGACCACGATCAATCGTGGGTACGATGCTACAAATAGACAGCTTAGCGTGAGCCCCGAGTGCGTTGCTAGTTTCCTTCACCAAATCAGCCAGCCGCCGAAAGGAGGCGAGGATGGCCTCAGAACCCAAGCGGCAGGCGTCTTTCGTGCCGACGTGTGCCACTACATGCAGCCGGTTGCACCCAGTGCGCTCGATAACCGCCGGAAGGGCCTCTTTCACATCACGGAAGAAACCTCCCGCCAACCATACCGTGTTCACACTGGAATTATTTACCACCTTGCGTGCTATCTCGCTGAGGGGCTCCATCATCCGCCTAACATTGGAGCTGCCAATGACTAGCATACTCACCCACCCACTGTACCTGTCCGGATTGGGCAGGAGAATCGACCGATGGCCCAGCAGGAGCGGCATCCCGTGCTGGCTCAGAGTTATCCACACTGGGAAGCACCTCGTACCTGTTGCTAAGACATAGGGAGCCAGCCGCACGGCCTGCTCCCTGTTTCGCCTTCCGCCCAGAAACACGCGAACCCACCACTGTCTGCCATACACTCTGGAGTGAGGACGGAACGGTCAGGTGTTGCGTATCAGAAGCTGCAGCGACGTCGCATCCCCAGGGGATTCCAATGGCACCAAAGGTGTCGCAGGTCTCGTAACTGGCGCCCCGTCACCGCAACTTCGAGCATCAGCTAGAAGCTTGTCGACGGTAGCCGACGCAGCTTCCAGCTGTTTAAGGACAGCAGTCAACTCTAGTTGTGTTCTCTCGCGACAAGCACAGTCCCTAGCCATATCGTATTGTATATAAAATAGATATAAGGTCTCAAATGGCGCTACTGAGTTTGAAAATATACCAAAAGAGAATAAAGTAACACTAAAAGTTGCTGTGCAGATTTCTCACTGTACTCTGAGACTGCAAGCTATTAAACAGAATCAAATATCTCTATGAAGTTGATGTATTTACAGCTACCTGTAATTAGAAATCCTGTTTACTGCCCGAGATAAAAATTCAAACTGGAATGCACTGATCTAAATTGTATGCCGCCTAGTAGTACAAAATTAAAAAGTTAATGGCCTGACGGAGTTTCTGGCGACGGGAAAATTTACACTAGGAAGCCGGCGTACACAAGGATAAAATGTGTGAAATCTTATGGAACATAACTGCTAAGGTCATCAGTCCCTAAGCTTACACACTACTTAACCTAAATTATCTTAAGGACAAACACACACACCCATGCCCGAGGGAGGACTCGAACCTCCGCCGGGACCAGCCGCACGTACACAATGATATTCACAAGACTTTGGCAAAAATAAAAACTACGATTAAATTTTCTAATCAGTAGTCTACACAGTAAAATACACGCGTACATTTCAATAATTTGCGGAAATACGTGAACGAAAAGCAAAGACTAAATTAATTTAGAGTTTATCTGAGAAGTGCTGCGGCTGCTCTGCTTCGCGTCCTCTCGTCTCGGCGGCTGCCGCTACACTACTGTGTTAAATCCACAGTGCTGCTGAGTGTAAGGTGTTTTCCGGAAACGTCACTGAATATTTCCTCTTACTTCCAAATGACTGTTTCTGTGCGTCCTCCCATTCCTTTAGTTTTGGTTCAAATGGTTCAAATGGCTCTGAGCACTATGGGACTTAACATCTATGGTCATCAGTCCCCTAGAACTTAGAACTACTTAAACCTAACTAACCTAAAGCAGCACACAACACCCAGTCATCACGAGGCAGAGAAAATCCCTGACCCCGCCGGGAATCGAACCCGGGAACCCGGGCGCGGGAAGCGAGAACGCTATTTAGTTTTGGTATAATTAATATTTCTCCCCATATAGTTGGGCACCAACAAAATATTTTCTCACTCTGAGGAAAAAGTTGGTGATTGAGTTTTAATGAGAAGGTCGTACCGCAGCCAAAAACACCTTTGTTTTAATGACTGCCACTCCACTTCGTGTGTCATATGCGTGAAACTCTCGCCCATACTTCGCCACTATACTGCCCTCCTGGGTGCTTTTTCGATTTTCTCCGTCAGTCCTGCCTGATGCGAATCCCACAACTTACAGCAATACCCCAGAGGATGGCGTATAAGTGTATTGTAAGCATTCTCTCTAAGAAGTGTTCTGCCAATAAGTCACGTTCTTTGGTTTGCTTTCCCCACAACGTACCTAATATCTATTATAAGTAATTCGTAATTCCAATCCCTAAGTACACTCCTGGCCATTAAAATTCCTACACCAAGAAGAAATTCAGATGATAAACAGGTATTCATTGGACAAATATATTATACTAGAACTGACATGTGATTACATTTTCAGGCAATTTGGGTGCATACATCCTGAGAAATCAGTATCCAGAACAACCACCTCTGGCCGTAATAACGGCCTTCATACGCCTGGGCATTGAGTCAAACAGAGCTTGGATGGCGTTTACAGGTACAGCTGCCCATGCAGCTTCAACAGGATACCACAGTTCATCAAGAGTAGTGATTGGCGTATCGCGACGAGCCAGTTGCTCAGCCACCGTCGACCAGACGTTTTCAGTTGGTGAGAGATCTGGAGAATGTGCTGGCCAGGGCAGCAGTCGAACATTTTCTGTGTCCAGAAAGGCCCGTACAGGACCTGCAACACGCGGTCGTGCATTATCCTGCTGAAATTTAGGGTTTCGCAGGGATCGAATGAAGGGTAGAGCCACGGGTCGTAACACATCTGAAATGTAATGTCCACTGTTCAAAATGCCGTCAATGCGAACAAGAGGTGACCGAGACGTGTAACCAATGGCATCCCATACCATCACGCCGGGTGATACGCCAGTATGGCGATGACGAATACACGTCCAATGTGCGTCCACCGCGATGTCGCCAAACACGGATGCGACCATCGTGATGCTGTAAACAGAACTTGGATTCAGTCGAAAAAATGATGTTTTGCTATTCGTGCACCCAGGTTCGTCATTGACTACACCAACGCAGGCGCTCCTGTCTGTGATGCAGCGTCAAGGGTAACCGCAGCCATGGCCTCCGAGCTTATAGTCCATGCTGCTGCAAACGTTGTCGAACTGCTAGCGCAGATGGTTGTTGTCTTGCAAACGACCCCAACTGTTGATTCAGGGATCGAGACGTGGCTGCACGATCCGTTACAGGCATGCGGATGAGATGCCTTTCACCTCGACTGCTAGTGATACGAGGCAGTGCGGTTCCAGCACGGCGTTCCGTATTACCTTCCTGAACCCACCGATTCCATAGTCTGCTAACAGTCATTGGATCTCGACCAACGCGAGCACCAATGCCGCGATACGATAAACCGCAATTGCGATAGGCTACAATCCGACCTTTATTAAAGTCGGAAACGTGATGGTACGCATTTCTCCTCCTTACACGAGGCATCACAACAACGTTTCACCAGGCAACGCGAGTCAACTGCTGTTTGCGTATGAGAAATCGGTTGGAAACTTTCCTCATGTCAGCACGTTGTAGGTGTCGCCACCGGCGGTAACCTTGTGTGAATGCTCTGAAAAGCTAATCATTTGCATATCACAGCATCTTCTTCCTGTCGGTTAAGTTTCGCGTCTGTAGCACCTCATCTTCGTGGTGTAGCAATTTTAATGGCCATTAGTGTATTTAGTTGAACTGACAGCCTCCAGATTTGATTTATCGTGTAACTGAAACTTAGCGGATCCCTGTTAGTACTCGTGTGGTATACAGACGATCATTCATCGAGGAGGTTCCATGTCGGCAAGCTTGGCAGAGTCTAGCTGCTTAATCGCACGCAAAGACAAGTCGGGGGCAGCTGTTCTCCGCCCGTGTGACTGCGCTAACGGGCCACGCCGAAGACAACCGCCGGGTGCGGGGGAAGAGCAGCGACAACACACGGGGGGAGGCAACCAGCCGGCCCTGAGAACCGGATCAAAGAGCTGCTCCTTTTTCCGCGGGGCCGCAGCGGCGGAGGTAGGGCAGGAATCAGAGCTTTTGATCTCTCTATCTGCATTAGGCGCCGCCCTCTTCCGCGAGGCCGGCCCACATCAAAGGCCGCCGCCGCACCCCCGCACTTGTCATCGTTAATAACGCCGCCCACGCCGGCGACTATTGTTTTCCGGGCGGGGCAGCTTAATTAAATCGGCGGCTGTCCACGCGCCCTGATACTCGCGCCGCACCGCACCTCCGCGACTGCACGCGGCTTCCGGTTTAATTGGGGCCTCGCAGAGTTCTTACAGGGCGCGGCTACAGCTCCCAGCCGCTTCTTTTTATATACGTTTTTTCTAAGTTTATTAATCACTTTTTGGCGTCACCCATAGAGCCAGACTCAGACCATAACAAAGAGGTATCTTTTACATCAACTTCAATTCAACTAAAGTTAATCATCTATGCAAAGCAACATATTTACTATGCTAAAATGTAAGAAAAATCTCTTTAACTATATTCATATTTGAACCTCTATTATAATAGGGACGTTTAATAACTAATTTTGCAAGCATTTATTCTGACTTGTGGGGTCTGCTGGTTAATCGGATGTGGCATGTTAATTTTTTAAGGGGTGGCCGGATGCCCTTCTTGTCGCCACCCCGTACCCCCATAGGAAGGAAATAGTGTGCCCCAACTTTCTGCATCTAGTGTAAGCCATGGAATAGCGCAAATGTGTTCAGATGTCTGCGAGTCGTATAACTGAGGCGGAACGTAGTGACCAACCTGGTATTCACCTAGCAGTATGTGGAAAACCGCCTAAAAACCACATACAGGCTGGCCAGCACACCGGCCATCGTCGTTAATTCGCCGGGTGGATTCGATCCGGGGCTTGCGCGCCAGGAAGCAGCGCGTTAGCGCTCTCGGCTACCCTGGCGGTTTCATTTAATAACTAATGCGTCACAGTCCAGCCGCGGTGGCCGAGCGGTTCTAGCCGCTTCAGTCCGGAACAACGCGACTGCTACGGTCGCAGGTTCGAATCCTTCCTCGGGCATGGTTGTGTGTGATGCCCTTAGGTTAGTTAGGTGTAAGTAGTTCTGAGTTCTATGGGACTGATGACCTCAGATGTTATGTCCCGTAGTGCTCAGAGCCATTTGATCCATTTTTTAATGCATCACTTTTTTTAAAAAAGCAGGTTGCTTTTATTCGCTATTTCGATACATCAGACCCACAATACCCACTCTTTTAGCTACAGAACCCTATTTTTCAGCATAATCTCCGTTCAGTGCAACAGTCTTACTCACCTTACTGGGAAGGCCTGTCTGCCCGCATGGTACCAGTCCACCAGAAGACGTCAGAATCAACATCTTGTGCATCAGCAGTCTCCCTATCATCCACGTGTTGCTTCCCAGTGCTTCTCACTCCATTGGGCCAAACACATGGAAGTCGGAAGGTTTGAGGTCCAGGCTGTAGGATGGGCGAGAAGAGCAGTCCAATAAAGTTTTCTGAGCCCCTCTAGAGCGTGCAGACTTGTGTGAGGCCTTGCGTTGTCATGGAGAAGGAGAAGTTCGTTTGCATTTTTATGGTGACGAACACCCTGATACCGTTTCTTCAGTTTCCTGAGGGTAACGCGATACACTTCACAGCTGATCGTTGCACCGTGAGGGAGGACATCAAACGGAACAACAGGAGACCGCCGCCATAACTTTACTGGCTGAGGGTGCTGCACTCGTCTTCTCCTTCAGAGGAGCGATGGTGTGCCGTCACTCCACGGATTGTCCTTTTGTTTCCGGTTGTGATGAACCCATGTTTCCTCGCCTGTGACAATGTTTGACAAAAAATTGTCACAATCAGCCTCGTAACGCGCAAGCAACTCCTCACAGATGGTCGCTTGTTGCTCTTTGCAGTCTTGTTGATATATGGTTCATATCGCTCTAAGCACTATGGGACTTACATCTGAGGTCATCAGTCCCCTAGACTAAGAACTACTTTAACCTTAAATGCGAACATTTTAGTTTAGGCTTTACCGTGACTGTTATTGACATTAAATGAAACAACAGGTTTACTGTTACCAGTCACAGTTTTATTTATTTCCACGACACGTTTCAAAGGTTTAAACCTCCATCATCGGGTGGATTTACATTAGTTAGTATGTCATTTGTGTGTGTGTTGTGTTACGATTTTTTGGAGGAACTTGTGGCACTGTCTAGTGGAGAAACAAGACGCTATTTCAGAACATGGTTTTGGGTTTCTTTTGGCAAAAAATTAACTGAATTGCAAGACTTCGGTCCAATCAGGGGGGATCCAAGCAACATTTCTACTGCCTGAACACGATCACATGTTCTTCACGGGAATGCGGCAGTGACGAAAATATTAATCACGTTTTTTCGGCTGCAACAGAAGATACCAAGAAACTGTGAGTCTAATACAGCACACACACACATATATATATATATATATATATATATATATATATATATATATATATATATATATCGGCCGGTGTGGCCGTGCGGTTAAAGGCGCTTCAGTCTGGAACCGCGTGACCGCTACGGTCGCAGGTTCGAATCCTGCCTCGGGCATGGATGTGTGTGATGTCCTTAGGTTAGGTAGGTTTAAGTAGTTCTAAGTTCTAGGGCACTGATGACCACAGATGTTAAGTCCCATAGTGCTCAGAGCTATTTGAACCATTATGTATATATCACACGCAAATGAGCTGGGATGCTTGTCACAATCAAGCGAAATCACCATTAGTTTATCTCTCCAAAACTTTATATTCGTTTATTCGTTTCACGTCCCGAACGCAAATTCTTAAGATGGCTTTGAAAAGAGTACAAAAGCTACCGAATCTCTACACTGATTAGCCAAAACATTATCATCGAATACTTAGCATCTTGGTACGTTTCCGGAGCCATGTGGCTCCAGAGGTCTTCGCATAGGTCATGCTTTTCCCTAACTTACGGCCCTCTGGTTTGAATCCACGGAATTGGCGCCCGATAGCGTTCCAGATATATTCCATCATGAAGATATCAGGGTAATCTGGTTGGCGAAGACATCAAAGATGAAGCGATGCAGATGGTGCACAACAATGTTCAGACAGTTCGCAGCTGTCATTGCGCTTTGAATTACTACCACGGAAGCCCAGCTGAATGTCCCGTATAGCCCAGCACTGGTGCCACCGGGGTGCGCACGTTTCGGGCAAGTTGCGAGCAGCTGTCCGCCTGGATGACGATGTACCTGGGCACCAACTTAGTCATCCTACCAGGAGACACGTTTCCCTTGATCCACGGCCGACACCATGTTCAACAACGTGCTCAATGGTGTGGTCCGAAACACCTGTGCCCGCACCAACATTCTACTCTGTCTTGAGATCTACTATAGACAGCCGCCTACCCTGCTTTGCAGATCGATCAAACCTCCAACCATGATGTGTGACATGGTGTTCCTTTAGCACTGTGCTTCGAAGACAGTCCCTACGTGCTTGCGATAGTAGCAAGCGAACAGCCGATATCATCATCGTTTCCCAAATGTAACAATTTGTCATTTCTCGAAGTCTCTTATGTCAGTGGATTTCCCCATTTGTGACACATA
The DNA here is from genome assembly GCF_021461395.2 of Schistocerca americana. NCBI lineage: Eukaryota > Metazoa > Arthropoda > Insecta > Orthoptera > Acrididae > Schistocerca > Schistocerca americana. The sequence goes on along the minus strand of NC_060123.1, from coordinate 129,767,198 downwards.
TCGTCGCTTCTACGATTCTCCACTCGTTTCTTCTCCACTTATGTACTTTCCTTACCGCGTCATGGGACCATAACGCAACTACATAGCATTAAATTTCATCGTGAGCAGTGATCATAATGTATTGGCTCATCAGAATTCGTGAGTTTGTGTTTATGTGTATAAGTGTGAATCCATGTGTGTGTGCCGGCCGAAGTGGCCGTGCGGTTCTAGGCGCTGCAGTCTGGAACCGCGAGACCGCTACGGTCGCAGGTTCGAATCCTGCCTCGGGCATGGATGTGTGTGCTGTCCTTAGGTTAGTTAGGTTTAACTAGTTCTAAGTTCTAGGGGACTAATGACCTCAGAAGTTGAGTCCCATAGTGCTCAGAGCCATTTGAACCAAGTGATGTGTGTGTAATTTTAAAGTCTATGTCTCGTACAACATGTACTCCATAATACATGCAGTGTTTAATGGTCACAGTAGAATAAAAAGAAGTGAAAATTGGATACTCTGGCCAAGAAATCTGTACACATTGTTTCAGTGAATTATTATAAAGTTCCACCCGACGACTTTCTTCGTGCCATGACTATAATCTTAAGCAATTAAAAGGAGACACTGAGTCGCATTGGTGCCTAATCTCGCATCACGTTCTTGATATCAAAATTTCAGATACAGCAGAAAGTTTATGGTGACAATTCCAAGACTTCGGTTCAATCAGAGGGGAGCCAAGCAACATCTCTACTGCCTCAACATGATCACATGTTCTTCACAATATACACAACTAGCTTTTGTGCTGTTCTTCATCGCGTTACCGAGCCTTTGTTTTAACCCTTTCAGAGTTAATTTTTTTCTGGAAGAATTGTTCATCTGGTAATGATCTAGGGTGATTTTTTAATGATTTTAGACGCAAAATTTATTCAAAAATATGTACCCGTTCTCAAAACAAACTTAGTACACTAGGCATTTTATGGACTAAAGTAACTATTTACCAGATATTCTCTACTGTAATCAATAGTAAAATGCGAATTCAATAGTTATCATGAAAAATAACAATCGATATTCAACTATGCAGTGGAATACAGCGAACCAACCGCGCACTGCTACATTGACTAGCTGATATTTTCATAGTGAAGCCCAACAGTTGGCAACACTTACGCGTAATGAAAAGGTTAAGCATTCACAAATCTGTATCTCACGTTTTCATTGGGAAATAATAATCCTGTTGCTGCTAATGCACAGTAAAAGTTAATGCACACAATTTAAGCGAGAGTATCTGAAAGGGTTAACAAACTCTGCTGCAAAAGCACTGCGAAATGACGTCCTAGTGCGCCAAATTGAAAACATCCTGTAAAACTTCTCATTCGGAGCTACGATACGCAGGAAATTACCTATTTATCACATTGAAATACTTTCAGGGACGAAATCCTTCCGATTTTAGTTCGTGGTACAATATTTTTATTGTTTGTCCTTTCCTTGGGAAACTGAAATATTGTTAGGCCGTAACCACAATCAGCTTCAAACCTGATAGGATGCTCGTCAGTGGAGAAGAACACTTAGAAATGAAAACGCCTTTATTACGGACATCCAAGGACAGGCAAAACAGAACTACTTCCTGGATAGATAATGGTGCTATTTGCACAAACTTCGATATTCGAGAATGCTGGTATTTATACAGACATAGAATATTCCAGTATACGCAATCATTACAATCATAAGAACTTTCGAGAACCTTCTAGACACGATAAATATTAAACAAATAATCTTTGGGGGGGGGGGGGGGACCAGATTTGAACTGGCGACCCGCAGTGCGGCTGCCAACGACTCTATGCGCTACGCCAAATCGCATGCAGCTCAGCTCTTAGTAATATTAAACGGACATAGCCATTCATCACGCCATAGGAACTATGAGACTACTGTAAAATAAACACAATCGTTTTGAAAGCTGCATAATATCGACGACATGATTAAGACTGTCACACACAAATGCTATCTGCCGGTAAACATGCTCGAAATATGGATAAATTAAAGGACTGTATCTATTGAAATTACTCAGCATCTATCTCGTACACTGAAGCGCCAGAGAAACTGATATAGGCGTGCGTATTCAAATACAGAGATATGTTAACAGGCAGGATACGGTGCTGCTGTCGGCGACGCATATATAAGACAATAAGTGTCTGGCGCAGATATTAGATCGGTAACTGCTGCTACAGTGGCAGGTTATCAAGATTTAATTGAGTTTGAATGTGATGATATAGTCGGCGCACGATCGATGAGACACAGCATCTCCTAGGTTGCGATGAAGTGGGGATTTTCCTACACGACCATTTCACGAGTGTACCGTGAATATCAGGAATCCGGTATAACATCAAATCTCCGACATCGTTGCGACTGGAAAAAATATCCTGCAAGAACGGGACCAACAACGACTGAAGAGAATCGTTCATCGTGACAAAGTGCAACCCTTCCGCAAATTGCTGCAGATTTAAATGTTGGGCCATCAACAAGAGTCAGCATCCCAACCATTCAATGAAACATCATCGACATGAGCTTTCAGAGCAGATGGCCCATTCATGTACTATTGATGACTGCACGACGCAAAGCTTTATGCCTCGCCTGGGCCCGTCAACACCGACTTTGGGCTATTGATGTCTGGAAAAATGTTGGCTGTTCGGACGAGTCTGCTTGAAATTGTATAGGGCGGATGGACGTGTACGGGTATGCAGACATCCTCTTCAATCCATGGACCATGCATGTCAGCAGAGGACTGTTCAAGCTGGTGGAGGCTCTGTAATGATGCGGGGAGTGTGCCGTTGGAGTGATATGGAACCCCTGATACGTCTAGATACGTCTGACAGGTGACACGTACGTAAGCATCCTATCTGATCACCTGCATCCAAATTCCAGCAGGACAATGCGACATCTCACACGTATAGCATTGCTACAGAGTGGCTCTTCTGAGTTTGAACACTTGTGCTGGCCACCAAACTCCCCAGACATAAACATTATTGAGCATATAGGGGACGCCTTGCAATGTGCTGTTCAGGAGAGATCTCCACTCCCTCGTACTCTTACGGATGTACGGACAGCCCTGCAGGATTAATGGTGTCAATTTCTTCCAACACTACTTGAGACATTGAGTCCATGCCACATCGTGTTGCGGTTCTTCTGGGTGCTTGACGGGGTCGTGCACGATATTAGGCAGGTGTACCCGTTTCTTTGGTTCAAATGGTTCAAATGGCTCTGAGCACCATGGGACTTAACTTCTGAGGTCATCAGTCCCCTAGAACTTAAAACTACTTAAACCTACCTAACCTAAGGACATCACACACATCCATGCCCTTGGCAGGATTCGAACCTGCGACCGCAGCGGTCGCGCGGCTCCAGACTGTAGCGCCTAGAACCGCTCAGACACTCCCGCCGGCCTTCTTTGGTTCTTCAGTGTATTAAAGTAAATCTGAATACGTCTGCAGTCTCAGAAAAATGAGGAGAGACAAAGCTCCAAGAAATGGGCAAGTATCAGACAACCTGAAAGATGGAGATTTACATCTCTACAAGAATTTATAGCAATTCACTGTCAAGTATTGAAACCATTTATGAACAGAAAAATGAAGCGCACCCAGTAGCACAAAAATAATTTCATTATTTTACAAGAACAAAAATGAATAATTTAGAGTGAATAAATATTTTCGCAATAAACCTCTGAACCAACAGTTTAAAATGTTTTATGCAGTTTCAACACATAATATCTCAGATGATGGCATTGCATTGTAGTTATCTCTGAAACCCACATATCTGTAACTGTTTTATTTCTGATTTATTGCGTTTGTTATGTTTTTTCATCGCGAAAATGTTTGGCAGAACATTGTATCCTCCACAATTACACAGCCAGTGAATACTGAGTGAATACCTCACATATTTCATACTTGTGTACTTATTTAATTAACAGTTTACTATTTGGCCAGTAACTGTATTTAAATGCTGATTGCAAGTGCTACTAAAAAGTGTGCTAATTTAGGAGTGGTTTATGTGCATCTGTTAGCAGACACCACAACTGAAAAGAGAACCAAAAGACGCTTCTGTCAAGAAGACATAAATTATTGTTTAAACAATACTTAACGATAGTCTGTTGTGATTTATCATGAGCACACTTGGGCAAGAATGTTAGCTTATTTATTTATGAACCAACTATTGCTTATATTCAACGTAAGTAATCTGAGTGTAGCTGAATGTTTATGACGCTTCTTTATTTACTATTGTAATATTTTAGTTTGGTCTGGGAAGGGGTCATGTTCAGTCAGATTACGTCTGTAGAGCTTAAGAACGATGTATTTCTAGTGGGAATGGCAGACAATAGTGGAACATTATGGCAGTCAAATGGAGACTGAGACTTTTCGAATGAAGAGCTCAACGGAGCGTTTCAGGACACTAGGATGTTCGTTCTGTAAGAAGGCAGACCTGCCTGTAGTATTGGGTGATATGTGGTCGAGTGGGTGATAGATTCTGGGTGTCGAAGGGCTGCTATGACACTCAAACTTTTGAGGACACTTTTACGTTTGTGCTGGAAGACGACAGGCTTGTCTGTGATAACGTGCGTGATTCGGGCATATAGATGATTGGTTCTGGTGGTGAAGACGCTATGAAGCTCTAACTTTTGAGAACACTTTTCGGTTAGATCTTGATGGGGATGCATGGATGTTCCTTCTGAAAGAAGGCAGACCTGCCTGTGATAATGTGTGATATTCGGTCGTGTTGGTGGCAGACTCTGGGCGGTGAACGGTCACTACAATGCCCTAAATTTTGAAAGGACTTTATATTTTAGAGACATATATGTGCTCCAGTGTAGGTCACTAACTTTCTCCACTTGTGTTACGGAACTGAGGATAAAATACTCTTTGTATGGTGTATGTCAACTTGTTTATCTTCGTGTTGAACTCTGAACTGTTTTGAGCTAGTGAATATTTCGTGTATTGTGATCACGAAGAGGACTTAGTTTTCCCGTATCGTTGACGACTATATTTTGGAGATTTTGCTACAATTCTCGTAAAGCTTTCAACTCAACCTCACTGCATTTGATAAGGGTATTTTCTGTCTGAATTTTAACTGAATTTCGTAGGAACACTTCCCGTTTATCTGAGATGTCTTTTCTCGAATAAATCTTGTTCAACATAATTCTCTGTTGTTTAAATCAGTTACAGACTTTAGAACAGAATCTTTGTTATTAAATTATTAATTTAACCTTTATTTTGTATTTTATTGACTCACAATCCTAGCCAATGCATACACTATTTGACTGCAGGATCACAGTTAAATGTTATTATTTGCAGCGAATTACACTATGTGATCAAAAGTATCTGGTCACCCACAAAAACGTACGCTTTTCATCTTAGGTGCTTTGTGCTGCCACCTACTGCCAGGTACTCCATATCAGCGGCCTCAGTAGTCATTCTACATCGTGAGATAGCAGAATGGAGCGTTTCACGGAACTCACGGACTTCGAACGTGCTCAGGTGATTGGGTATCATTTGCGTCATACGCCTGTACGCGAGATTTCCACATTCATGAAGATCCCTATGTCCACTGTTTCCGATGTGATAGTGAAGTGGAAACGTGAAGGGACACAGGGACACGTACAGCACAAAAGCGTACAGGCCGACCTCGTCTGTTGCTCTGACTGAGACCGTGGATAGTTGAAGAGGGTCGTAAAGTGTTATAGGCAGACATCTATCCAGACCATCACACAGCCGCGCGGGATTAGCCGAGCGATCTAAGGCGCTGCAGTCATGGACTGTGCGACTGATCCCGGCGGAGGTTCGACTCCTCCCTCGGGCATGTGTGTGTGTGTTTGTTCTTAGGATAATTTAGGTTAAGTAGTGTGTAAGCTTAGGGACTGATGACCTTAGCAGTTAAGTCCCTTAAGATTTCACACACACAGACCATCACACAGGAATTCCAAATTGCAGCAGGATCCACAGCAAGTACTATGACAGGCGGGAGGTGAGAAAACTTGGAGCGGCTGCTCATGAGCCACACATCACGCTGGCAAATGCCAAACGAAGCCTTGCTTGTTGTAAGGAGCGTAGGCATTGGACGGTTCAACAATGGAAAAACGTTGTGTGGAATGACTTATCACGATACACAATGTGGCGATCCGATGGCAGGGTGTGGGTATGGATAATTCCCGGTGGACGTCATCTGCCAGTGTGTGTAGTGCCCACAGTAAAATTCGGAGGCGGTGGTGTTATGGTGTGGTCGTGTTTTTCATGGAAGGGGCTTGTACCCCTTGTTTTTTTGTGTGGTACTATCACGGCACAGGCCTACATGGATGTTTTAAGCACTTTCTTGCTTCCCACTGTTGAAGAGCAATTCGGGGATGGCGATTGCATCCTTCAACACGATCGAGTACCAGTTCATAATGCACGGCCTGTGGTGGAGTGGTTGGACGACAATAACATCCGTGTGATGGACTGGCCTGCACAGAGTCCTGACCTGAGTCCTATAGAACATCTGTGGGATGTTTTGGAACGCCGACTTCGTGCCAGGTCTCACCGACCGACATCGATACCTCTCCTCAGTTCAGCACTCCATGAAGAACGGGCTGCCATTCCCAAAAAACCTTCCAGCACCTGATTGAACGTATACCTACGAGAGTGGAAGTTGTCATCTAGGCTAAGGCTGGGCCAACACCATACTGAATTTCAGAATACCGATGGAGGGCGCCACGAACTTTTAAGTCATTTTCAGCCAGGTGTCCGGATACTTGTGATCACATAGTGTAGCTGTGAGGCTTGAACGCAGATGTGCGCATCTTGACCACATGGCTACATCGAGCTATTCTTTTGAAACAGAGCCTTGTATAGCAGAAGTACCTAAAGTACGAGTAACCACAAGTAAGGACGCAACTGGTTTGCTTGTACGGGATGCTGTTTAGAAGAGCAACTGCACTAGCACTAACTGTAGCTCCTAGTTCAAAATGGTTCAAATGGCTCTGAGCACTATGGGACTCAACTGCGGAGGTCATTAGTCCCCTAGAACTTAGAACTAGTTAAACCTAACTAACCTAAGGACATCACAAACATCCATGCCCGAGGCAGGATTCGAACCTGCGACCGTAGCGGTCTTGCGGTTCCAGACTGCAGCGCCTTTATCCGCACGGCCACTTCGGCCGGCGTAGCTCCTAGTCACTGGAAATTTGTGGTATGCTGCTATGGGACCAAACTGCTGAGGTCATCGGTCCCTAGGCTTACACATTACTTAATCTAACTTGAACTAACTTACGCTAAGGACAACACACACACCCAAGCCCGAGGGAGGGCTCGAATCTCCGGATGGGGCGGGGGGGGGGGGGGGGGGGAGGGAGCGGCGCGAACCGTGACAGGACACCCAGACCGCGCGGCTGCGAGTCATTAATACGACAGTCAGCGAACGCAACACGTTTACGTTCCGTGAAATGCATAGTTTCAAATTTCCCTGCATTAGGAGATAAATGCTCAGAGCACCAGTATGATATATGTCGAGATCTCATTGAATATTACTTTAATTTTTACCAAACAGATTTTCCTCATATAGAGATTTTTCTCATATAAAACTCCATCGTCTTCGACAAGCTGGAGATGGCAACCAATACTATTTGGTGAATGAAAAAGTGAACAGCAAGGGTCCTATCACTTATCTCTGGAGCGCGTTTGGTATCACTTCAGTCCTTGTAGAGTGCACTCCATCAAAGATAAGGTACTGCATTCTACCTGCTAAACAGTATTGGCCCAAGTGCAAATAAGGCATCCCTTATGAACGTATTTTCCTTAGCGCTCGTCGGTCAGTATAGTACTGAATCAAAAGTTTTCGGCAGGACTGGAGACTCAGAATCACCCCGCTACTTCCAGTCGTGGCTCCTGGAACACTTGTGTGAATAGCGTGTGGCGAAATAAATAAAAAAACATTTCGTTTTTATTGTGTTTTTTAACTTTAGAATTTTTGAAAGGCTTTTTTACGGATTGTATTGACCGGCTTGAATGCGGACAAATACAGTGCTGCGTGAAATATGCCTGTAATATAATTTACCATTCCGATTAATTACATTTTGAATTCTACGTCATTGTTGATTTAATCAGAGTTCTCACCTTAGACGTAGAATTAGTACTTCTGCCACAATATTAATTCATCAGTCGCCATCAAAGCTCTTCTCTTTGTTGACCGTGTGTATCTTCCTAAGTCGGCATCGGTTCACTTCACGAAGACGGTGGAAACCAAGGAATACAATGCTACGTTGCTTTAAATAATTTTCGTAACACTTCGATACTTCTCACTATTTTTTATTCACAAGACAATAAAACTTGCTCAGCTCGTCGCACAAACCATAATTACTAACAATATGGCTGCCTTTCCGCAGACACCAAAAATTACGTCCATCCTCCACGAGGCAACAATCGAAAGTGTCCCTTAGCTCCTTCTTGGAGTATGAAACAAAAGAGAATCCAATGTGAACATTACAAAGATTATAATCTACATGCCTCTCAATTTAATCTTTGACGCAGCCTTTAAGGTATTGTATGTCTCTGCGTCGGAATGTGTCATTACAAGCACGACTGCTTTCCGCAAAGTCGATGTTTCAGATCCCTTGCAGACTCCCACGGAGAATCTCATTTAATTTCTGGGTAGGTCATTATATCTGAAGCCAGTATACACTGAGGTGACAAAAGTCATGGGAGACCTACCAGTATCGTGTCGAACCTACTGTTGCCAGGCATATTGCGGCAACTTGAAGTGATATGGGCTCAACAACTCGCTGGAAGTCCCCCGCAGAAATAATCAGCCATCCTGTTTCTATAGCCTTGCGTAACTGCGAAAGTGTTGCCGGTGTAGGACTTTGTGCACGAACTGATCTCTCGGATATGTAACTTAGGTATTCTATAGGATTCATAACAGGCAATCTGTATGGCCAAATCATTCGCTCGAATTGTCCAGAATGTTCTTCAAACCAATCACGAACAACTGTGGCCTGGTGAAATGGTGCATTGTCATCCATAAAAAATCCATTGTTACTTGGGAGTATGAAGCCCGTGAATGGCTACAAGTGATCCAAGCAGCCAAACATAACCGTTTCCAGTCAATGATCGGTTCAGTTGGACCACAAGTGCCAGTACGTTTTCTGTCAACACAACCCACACCATTATGCAGCCACCACCAGCTTGCACAGTGCCTTGTTGACAACTTGGGCCGTGACTTCGTGGGGTCTGCGCCACACTCGAACCACACCATCAGCTCTTACCAACTGAAATCAGGTCTCGTATGATTAGGTCACAACTTTCCAGTCTTCTAGGGTCCAACAGATTTGGTCACGAGCTCTAGAGAGACGCTGCAGACGCTCTAGAAGAGCGTAGCGTTCCAAAGGATTGGAAAGGGGCACAGGTCATCCCCGTTTTCAAGAAGAGACGTCGAACAGATGTGCAGAACTATAGACCTGTATCTCTAACGTCGATCACTTGTAGAATTTTGGAACACGTATTATGTTCGAGTATAATGACTTTTCTGGAAACTAGAAACCTACTCTGTAGGAATCAGCATGGGTTTCGAAAAAGACGATCGTGAAACCCAGCTCGCGCTATTCGTCCACGAGACTCAGAGGGCCATAGACACGGGTTCCCAGGTAGATGCCGTGTTTCTTGACTTCCGCAAGGCGTTCGATACAGTTCCCCACCGTCGTTCTGTATGAACAAAGTAAGGGCATATGGACTATCAGACCAATTGTGTGATTGGATTGAAGAGTTCCTAGATAACAGAACGCAGCATGTCATTCTCAAAGGAGAGAAGCCTTCCGAAGTAAGAGTGATTTCAGGTGTGCCGCAGAGGAGTGTCGTAGGACCGTTCCTATTCACAGTATACATAAATGACCTTGTGGATGGCATCGGAAGTTCACTGAGGCTTTTTGCGGATGATGCTGTGGTATATCGAGAGGTTGTAACAATGGAAAATTGTACTGAAATGCAGGAGGATCTGCAGCGAATTGACGCATGGTGCAGGGAATGGCAATTGAATCTCAATGTAGACAAGTGTAATGAGCTGCGAATACATGGAAAGAAAGATCCCTTATCATTTAGCTACAATATAGCAGGTCAGCAACTGGAAGCAGTTAATTCCATAAACTATCTGGGAGTGCGCATTAGGAGTGATTTAAAATGGAACGATCATATAAAGTTGATCGTCGGTAGAGCAGATGCCAGATTGAGATCCATTGGAAGAATCCTAAGGAAATGCAATCCAAAAACAAAGGAAGTTGGTTACAGTACGCTTGTTCGCCCACTGCTTGAATACTGCTCAGCGGTGTGGGATCCGTGCCAGATAGGGTTGATAGAAGAGATAGAGAAGATTCACCGGAGAGCAGCGCGCTTCGTTACAGGATCATTTAGTAATCGCGAAAGCGTTACGGAGATGATAGATAAACTCCAGTGAAATACTCTGCAGGAGAGACACTCAGTAGCTCGGTACGGGCTTTTGTTGAAGTTTCGAGAACATACCTTCACCGAGGAGTCAGGCAGTGTATTGCTCCCTCCTACGAATATCTCGCGAAGAGACCATGAGGGTAAAATCAGAGATATTAGAGCCCACACAGAGGCATACCGACAATCCTTCTTTCCACGAACAATACGAGACTGGGGAAGAAGGGAGAACCGAAAGAGGTACTCAAGGTACCCCCCGCCACACCGTCAGGTGGCTTGCGGAGTATGGATGTAGATGTAGATGTAGATGTCGTGCTGTTAACAAAGGCACTTGCTTCGGTCCTCTGATGCCATAGCCCATTAACACCAAATTTCGCTTCACTCCCCTAATGGATACGTTCGTCGTCCGGCCCACATTGATTTCTCCGGTCATTTCATGTGGTGTTGCTTTTATGTTAGCACTGACCCATCTACGAAATCGCCGCTGCTCTCGGTCGTTAAGTGAAGGCCGTCGGTCACTGCGTTGTCAGTGGTGGGAGGTAGTGCCTGAAATGTGCTGTACTCGGCACACTCTTGACACTGTGGTCCTCAGAATATTGAATTCTCTAACGATTTCCGAAATGGAAATCCCAAGCATGTAGCTCCAACTACCATTCCGCTTTCAGAGTCTGTTAAATCCCATCGTGCGGCCGTAATAATTTCGGAAACCTTTTCACATAAATCATCTGACTACAGATGACTGTTACACCAACGCACTGATGTTTTATACCTTGTACTCGCGACATTACCCCCATCTGTAATTGTACATATGGGTACCACATGGCTTTTGTCACATCATTGTATGTTGCTGAATTCTGCTAGAATAAGATACTGATAACGTAGAATGGCAATTCCGTGGGTCAATTCTGATAAATTTTTTGTAGGTGACTGTGTCCAGTCAAGAAGAATGTGCCTCTGCTCAAGCGATCTGCGATCAGTTGTGGTGAAGAGTGGAGATTCTTCAGGCACAAAGTTCCTTATGAAACTTTGAAACGTCCATTTGGAAAAATTAATGAATGACTGTGCTGATAAACCTCTTACATTATTTGATTTTCAAACAGCTGAGCAGAACTAAACGTGCTCAGACATTTAGCTCTTTACTTATTCTGATCAACACTAAACTGACACACAATATTTTTAGCTCAACGCAATCTGACTTTTAATAATCCTTACAAAAGAATGGCCCTTACTAACAATAACCTATACCTTTGACAAATCACTTACCTCACAAAAATCTTCGCTACTCGAACTACTGCAATACAGCGAGCGCCAATACTGCCAGCTAAATAAAAGATGCTAACTACTGAAGGCACTAACTACTGATAGGCATACTAAGCAAATGAAAGATTTTGATAGAGAACAAACAATGTATTTACCTTAATAGCGTTCAAAAGTCATCATATATATATATCAGTTCATGGCATCCAGTCTTACAAATTTACTGTCTCTGATGGACACACGTCCTGATCATCCGCTCTCAAAACTCCGCCATCTCTCTCCCCACATCCACCACTGCTGGCGGCTCACCTCCAACTGCGCAACGCTACGCGCTGTTAACATCCAACTGCCCAACACCACAATAGCGAATGTTCCAACAATGCCAACCAGCCACAGACTGCACACAGCACAGCCAGTGATTTTCATATAGAACGCTTCGTGGCGTTACCAGCATAAAAACCCAAACAGCCTACTTACAACTTGACAGAGACTTCATTGGGCCATTGGACCCTGTCAGCGGTTGAAGAAGCTTCGCTACAGCCCTAGTACTGTCAGTACTTCACTCGTAACAGCTTACCGCAAGTGTAGCATACAGTGAAATTTTTTATCGTCTTTTTGACGTACTCGTGGAGTTCCATATCTGCTGCATGTGTTAATTATAAGTGGAAATATATTTTAAACGTCGTTATGTTCAGCTTGATTCGCAAATAATATTTATAATTAGCACCACTGAGACATGCGACTGAAACTACACTTCAGTGTTAGGCGTAGGATTTCTTGTAAAAGTTTTTCTGAGGAATAACAATAAGCGTGCCTCCAGCGCCTCTCTGCTGCCGACTGCGATAACAAGTGGATAGTGTGCATGTAACTGTATGCGATCAGTTATGAGGGGAATCTGGGCACATTAGGTACAAGGACACTATGTAGTATGTCCATTATAATTATCCGGGCTGGCTCGGCGAGCCAGTGGGTGTGTTGGACCTTCCATCGAGCTACAGACCCCCTTGAAGATGTCTCCCGCAGACGGGGACGAAACGTCGGGATTTGACAAAGAATTCACCAACCGACCACGGCATAACAGCCCGGATAATTATAATGTACATGACATTTAAGGCCGTGAAAGTCTACATTTTAGTACTATGGAGTACGTTTTGTATCCCGCCTGGAAGGAGGCGCGTGGGTCTGCTCCTGAAAACAAAGGTAGGTTGAAGGTAGGAAGCAAGGAGGAGCAGGTGAGGTAGAATTCTCGGCACTGTAGTGTGAACTAAAATCAAGCTTTACTTAACTTTGCGTACAAGGAGTGGTTCGCCGACTGTGAAATATAAACAATGTTGCTAGGTCGTCTCCTCGGAATCAAATGGGCTGAATCTGGAGCGACGCTCGTACAGCTCCACAGCGCTGTCGTCGGTGTCTCGTAGTGCCAACTTATGAACTTGCACCTGCGCCGTGGCATCGCAGCTATCGATACCACAGTATGCAACAAAACAGTGCTGCTATCGAAAGGTTCCTAATGTACGTCGTACGCTGCTGGGCCTGGCCAGCAAGTGTCAGTGAATCTGGAGGGCCCTCAGAGACACCGTGTTCATCTACTTGACACTACCGTAAAAAAATATCCCCTTCGCCACTGGCTGCATTGAAACAACGAGTTAAAAAGACTTTGGAACTGTATGACAGTCCTAGTGAACAGACCTACGATTTTTTTAAAAAAATCGCAGTTTTTTTAAACAAACTGAAACTACGAGTTCCTTGTCAGATGATTCGAGACGCAGGAATGGAACACGGTAAACGTCTAGATCAGGGCCAGTTGGACGCTTACTTCTGTCGTGCAGCAATGTTGTTAGCGTCGGTGTGAGGTATGGTGGTAACGAAAGTGGGTGTTGTAGCTGCTGGTTCTACACAGCCAGTGACAGAGGAGCAGATGAACGATTTGATTTGAGACGAAAGAGACCATTACCGGTAGCTTGCAACTGATAACCATATATCCGTGAGGTTTCATAGGCAAGTTAAAATACGCCCTAAGGCCGTCGGCACATGGACCGTGCATCCGAACGTTGAGCGTGCCGAGTTTCTGACGTCATAGCGTGGAACAGCACGTTCGGGAGTCTTTCCGAACGTGCAGAGCAATATCTAGCATGTCAGATATTCTGAGCGTGCGTCTGAGCGTTGACCAATGAGATGGCACGACGCCACCTACGTCACACGCACGCCGTCTCCCTTCAGTACAGAGTTGTGAGACGCCATATTGGCATTTATTTCAAGCCTATAAGCATATATGCCGTTTCTGAGCACCAGCAAATTTAGAATCACTGGAAAACACATTGTTAACTGTGTGATTCGTTCCAATAAAATTATGAGAACCATCATATTCGTGGCAAAAGAATTATTGTGACTTGAGTATTATGAGAGTAGGCTATTTGAAGGCAGCGACACACTGAAGATCCACCCAAAACGCATTGTCCTTCGTACAACTTATTACAAATAAATTTCAATTAGTAACATATTTACGACTAAGGTTTTCAGCAAGGGGTAAGATACAACAGATAGCAACGAAACGTGTGTTGATAGTGTAGCGCAATGAGTAACAACACGGTCCCGAATTAACATATTTGCTAGGGCGGGGGTTCGCGTTTTGCCACTTCCAAATTTTTTTTTCTAACATTCGCGTTTTTATTACATTCTAATACTTTATTGTTAGTTTAATGTAAGTGTATACTACAATATATGATGTTATGTAAATATAAGTTCACCTTTTTTTGAGGGGTGACTTTGTTCGATTGGCTTAATCTACAGGACAGCTTGCGCTACTTGTATAAAGATATTTTGCTCCTTTTTCTTTTACGCTTCGTAATTCACATGTTGCAAAAATTTTGCTACTGCGTAGGAACAGTGATCAAGTACGACTGACCTTGGGGTTTTACTAAAATGTGGGAATGATGAAATAATGTTTATCTTATGCGGAGAAGTATTCCAAATTTGTACCGCACTGTTTGTAATGGAACTTTTGTAAGCCTGTGTCCTTATTGATTGAACATGGTACTTTGCTTTTCGTGGACGATGGAGGAAATGTGCGTTTTAATAGAGCTAACGTGGGAATTTTACGCGCGCCCGTTGAGTAAACAGTGTGATTTACGAAGTAGAAACATCCCTCAAACTGCCGCTGGAGTGCGTTGCGATCGCGTGTACCACGTTGGGGCCCACGTACCGTAAGCACAAGTCGCATCTTTCCTGAGCGTTCAGCAGCACGTTGAACTTGGGAGGCTCAACGTTAACGTTCGACAGCACGGTCCGTGTGCTTTTAACAGCGTTGATGGAGAAAGTATAGTGAAATCCGATGAATCTTTTTGATAGATCACACTGTTCGTCCACATGAACTTACGCCGGATTTACTAAATTATTCATCTGTTTTGGAGAAACGGCATTTTTGTGAGCATTTAGAACCATTATTAGTTTTGTAGCGATCTATACTGGCATCCATAAACAGTAAATGAAATCAGCAGGTAGAAAGGAGTGTTGTAATCTTGACAGGAAGTCGCACACGCTCCCCACAACAATTTGGTTTATTTGAGAACTGATTCTGTTTTCGAATCCGTTAGGTACAAAAACTGGCGGTCGAGATTTACCTGTAGGAGTGAGGTGGACGTTGCATCACCGGCACGTTATGCGACCAGTGGCCTAGCTTCGGTACGGTATGGAGAGATTCGCACCTGAGATGCCGCAGCTACAAACAGCGGGAAGCCGTCAGGCGCACTGTATTTGCTCAGAGGCTTTCCGGCCACTTGTTGAGTCAGTGCCGCGCAGCTTACGAGGGCCGGAGCGATTCTGAGCGATAAGTGGGTACGTATCCGATCACTTGTGTCCTGCCGCTGCATAAAAGGAGCGATTATTCCGGCCGCGCCTTTGGGGAGCGAGTCTAGAGACTGGACGCAGATAAGGCGCATTGTGCCGCGGGGGTGGGGACAGTGACGCGCAAAGGAGGAGGCGGCGGCGCTGCGTGCAGCTGGCGCGGCGCAAACAGCGGGGGCGGAGCGCCGGGTGGCGGGCTAATGACAGGCCCGGGGCCGCCCCCGCCCCCGCCCCCACCGCGGCCCTCTAATAAACCGCGCCGCTTTGAAGTCTCGCCGCCGATAGCACAACACACGCCGCGCCGCGCCGCAACGCCGCTAATACTGTTATAAACGCAGCTGGCAACGGAAAAGGAGGGCACTTTGTTCTAATTAAAGTATCGGGAGACCCTGCATGTAGTCGCTATCTTAGAGAACTTCAGCAGAGGCGAGGGGATTCCGAAACTCTCGTGGGTGCGTTACACGATTCTTGATGCGAAAGCGTTTCACTTAGGCATAATATACAGATCCTACTCACAATCATTTCGTAGCTCGCGAAGAAAGATTCCATTTTTATCCTTCGTGAGGGAGGTTACGAGGGACGTCCAAATGTTTTTAGTCCCAATAAATCAATTTAACCTTTAGATTTTATAGCCTGTTGTCCGAATTTGAGTAATGGTTTTGTTGGTCCCACTCATTTTCAAAATCCGAAGGTATAGGGATAAAAATTCTGGAGATAAAGGTTATCTACTAACAGTCGAGAGCCGGCCGTTGTGGCCAGCGGTTCTAGGCGCTTCAGTCTGGAACCGCGCTGCTGATACGGACGCAGGTTCGAATCCTGCCTCGGGCATGGATGTGTGTACTGTCCTTAGGTTAGTTGGTTGGTTGGTTGTTTTTGGGGAAGGAGACCAGACAGCGTGGTCATCGGTCTCATCGGATTAGGGAAGGATGGGGAAGGAAGTCGGCCGTGCCCTTTCAGAGGAACCATCCCGGCATTTGCCTGGAGTGATTTAGGGAAATCACGGAAAACCTAAATCAGGATGGCCGGACGCGGGATTGAACCGTCGTCCTCCCGAATGCGAGTCCAGTGTCTAACCACTGCGCCACCTCGCTCGGTGTGTCCTTAGGTTAGTTAGGTTTATGTAGTTCTAAGTCTATGGGAGTGAGGACCTCAGATGTTAAGTCCCATAGTGCTCAGAGCTATTTGAACCATTTGAACTAATTGTCCAGAAACCGCCGAGCGGTTAAAGGCGCTACAGTCTGGAACCGCACGACCGCTACGGCCGCAGGTTCGAATCCTGCCTTGGGCATGGATGTGTGTGATGTCCTTAGGTTAGTTAGGTTTAAGTAGTTCTACGTTCTAGGGGACTTATGACCACAGCAGTTGAGTCCCATAGTGCTCAGAGCCATTTGAGCCATTTGTCCAGAAACAAACTGCAATTAAATGAGTCGAAGGACATGAGAGGGAACCAGTAGTTGAGAAGGGATTGAGACACGGTTCTAGCCGATCCCCTAGGTTATCCAGTCAGTATATGGAGGAAGCAGTACATGGAGTCAAGGAGAAATTTCCGAGAGGGCATTAAAGTATAGGGAGAAGAAACTAAAACTTCGAGATATCCCCAACGACATCGTAATTCTAACAAGCGGCAAAGGACTTGGAAGATCTGTTGACCAGAAAGGACAGTCTCTCTAAACCAGGAAACAAGATTAACATCAAAAGTAAGCAGAGAGTAACTAAGCACAGTAAAATTTAATAAAGTGATGCTGACGGAATTAGCATTGGCCTGCAGCATTATTTGGCTTCTGGGTTATTAAAGCAAATGCTCCATTTCGCTGCCCAGCATACGAAACTGGTGCAGGCTTCTCGGTACCGTTGTTGGATGGCTCCAGCTAATTAACTCCCTGTCACCTGTGTAAACATATTTGGTGACCCGTGGCGACGTATCGACACTGGCGGTGCAGACGTAGTACAAGACAGGGCCTATAACCAGTCCTGTGGCAATTCCTGCCATATATTCACCGTTGCTGGTCCTGAGGGCGAGGGTTTTGCCATCAAGGTAATCTGCCAGCTGTCTTACCAGAGATCCAGTCATTCCTTGAGTGTAATGATTGTAGGAAAGTCCACAATGGCAGACTGTCACATTTAATAAAATAATGCAATAGTATTCCTTGTAGGTGCATGCGACTGTACCTCCTTCTACTACTCGTGGGAGCTGGCGTGTAGTATCCAGCTCTGAGACCAGGCTTTTCTTCACGTAGGATTCTTCGAGGCTGAGATTATATTTCAGCCATTGCAAGTGTTATACTCAAAGACGTTGCTCAGTAGACCAGTGGCCTGGTACCTCGTTGCTTCTCAATGACTTTTGAAGGTTTGGGACCGCGGCAACGACCGCTCGTTTCCAAGCTGTGCGGAATACTTTCTGTGGTATAATGTTCGAGAACGTGCAGGCAAGGTATGTGGTGGCTTCTGGAGGCACCTATTTCAGCAGCTTGGCATTGATTTCATTCTGCTCTGGAACTTTCTTGTTGGGGAGCGCTTTCAGGCACCGCTGGACTTCAAGTGATGGCTAGTTGTTCGTCTTCTTCATCTTCTCGATCATCAGCCATTTGTAGAAGGGTTTAGCCTGTCTCGT
Organism: Schistocerca americana; assembly: GCF_021461395.2. Taxonomy (NCBI): domain Eukaryota; kingdom Metazoa; phylum Arthropoda; class Insecta; order Orthoptera; family Acrididae; genus Schistocerca; species Schistocerca americana. The sequence goes on along the minus strand of NC_060123.1, from coordinate 129,749,074 downwards.
AGAAGTATGAACTGGGCTGGCTGCTATTGCCAGTGGCGACAGTCCAGTCCGTAGCCTGTTAAAGATGCGTTGAAGTGTCTCTCTGCAGCGGCGCAAGTTTTTTCGCCCACCGGTTGGTTTGAGGCTCCATTAGAACTTCTTGAATCCGGCACTCACGGAGACTGGCTCTGATCTCTCGTCTGCTGAGGCGCTGTTCCTTGAATAGCTGCTTCTTCCTTCATATCATTTAGACGATTTCCGGTGGAAGTGTTTACTGCCTTTCCCCTGGCCTGTGCGTCTGTGGTGGGGTGGTGTTAGTAACTGCATCAGTGTAGTGAAGTGATGTATTGCATCGCTGACGTGGATATTATTCAAGTTTATGTGGAACGTGACATCGGTATTGATTCCAATTGGAATTGGTCATGCCGAGTTTTCATGCGGTGTCAGTGGGCTGGAGTTCTTCAGAAAACATCAAGGGCAGGTGATCTCATGTGTAGGCAGGGGTAACCTGTGCTGAAATTAAGCCCGGTTTTGGATGGATTGAGCTTTAACCCTATATCCTGCGCCTATTTTGATAATGCACACCGATCGTTATTAAGATTCTCGATAGCTGTCTTCAGATTTTTTGGTTTCGCACTTACAGGTTAGATACAACTAGACCTCATCACCGTATATGTGGCATTTGCAGTAGGGCAAAACTGATGACGTGTCATTTACGTACATTGAAAAGAGTATAGAACACAATACCGAGCCATAGGGAGACACCTGCCTCCATTGTGACTTTATGGTACCGGACATGAAGCATTTTAGACGAGGCATCAGGTATGAGCGAAACCACTGCACTGCGTTTGGCGAGAAATGTAGTCTTATAAGTTTGACAAGTAAAATGTCGAAGTCAACAGTATCACAGGCGTTGCTGAAGTCTGAGAAGCACATAATAGTCGCCTCTTGTGCTTGCATAGCAAACCTCATCTGTCACATTTATTAAGGCACATGTTGTACTTCGATGTTTACGGAAACCCGATTGGCACTCGTCTAGTAAATTGTGTGAAATTAGGAAGTGGGTTAGCTGGTCCTGCACTATATATTCTATGGCCTTGAACAGTGCAGGAATTATGCAGATAAGTTGTTGATCAGAGAGTGCTGTCGCAACGTCCGTTTTAGATAGTGGCTTAATTAGCCCCTGTTTCCAGGCCTCACGGAAAATACTTGGGGTTAGGAAGTGGTTGAACATATTTGTTATAGTGAGCAGTAGTGGGTTAATAATAAAGCTTCATCATTTGGACTGTGGTGATATCGTGTCCAGTAGATTCTGACCTCACACGCATAATTATTTATGGTATTGCAAGTAATATGCTCTAGATAGAATTGTTCGTGATTACAACCGTTACTCACATGAAGTCATCAATGAGTCTCTGTTTCGTTTGTGGTTCAGTTGTGGTTGTAGGTAATGTGAAGTGCTGGTTCAGTTACTCGGCTGCAACAATGGGATCGGCTGCATCTTTTAATCTGCCTATACCAAGACCACGCAGCTTTTCTCACAGAAAATCTGGTTTGTTCCTGTTGTCGACTAATGTATGGGCATGCCTGAGTTTTGCATTTCTCACAGGTTGACTCACTCTGTCGCACTTCTACTTGTAAGCAATGTGATTTTCGGGTGAGGGATGTAGTATGCATACTTCAGGCCCATGATGCAGCCAGTACATCTTCATGGTGTCCAAGTGCATATTATGGGACGAGTCCATTCTACTTGGCAGACTCATTATCCTTCCTGCTCTTCAGTAATGTGAGACTACCGTGGCGTCAGGCAACAGCTGGTCAGCAGGTATACTGTGTAGCAGTGTCTCTGCCACCATCCTGTATCCGACCCATAGCTCGAATCGTGAAAGCACACAGAAAGATTCAGTCTAACAGCCTCATGCGGCACATCAACTTACATACGCAATATTTACACATACAGTTTCTCAACTGTTACTTAACACAAAATTAGTTGCTCTGTTCCTTTAACAGTTGATGAATCTTCCATTTCACATTGATATGCAAAACAGCTGCTGGTAAACCTTTCGGGATGTGAGGTCGTGGTCTAAGAAACTCTTCTGTTCCTGAAGTTTCGTCCAGGACTGCTCTGGACATCCTCAGAGGCGCTCCTCCTCTGAGTCGCGACTTCATATCCTGAAAGGTTTACCAGCAGCTATGTTAGCCGGTCGTGAAAACCTCGATTCTATGAAAATGTATAATGTTCGCTGTTCATAGCCTTCACGGATAATCTAGGTACATAACATCACAAAATAATTCTCACATCAAAACAAAATCAAAATACACGAGATTCATGAAATTGTTAATCAGAGAATACATCATTAAAATGGTAAGGACGTAGCCAGAATTGCACAGACTTCTGTCCCAAAATTCCTCTCATTAATAATCTCTCTGTAAAGAAAATAAAAACGCGTTTTAGATTGATAATTGTTGCTGCCCTGAAAGTCTCCTCTGCTGCTGGAAAACACCTGCCTATAGCAGAAGCTTTTCTTTTGTAATATACCAATAAGGAATACAAGAGTGGCAGCACAGTATTCTTTAAAACAACAAATTTTACATATAAAATGTCCTAAAACAGCATATATACAAATATATACTCCTAAATACGGTACACAGGGAAAATTCCGCAAACTAGCTTACTCCTTTTCAGCACGCAAAACTAGAAGCATGTACTGTCTCCGTTCTTCGTATTTTGTAGCTTTGACCCTTGAAGGCGCAGCATCCACAAACCCATATCCATACTCAACAAGAAAAGCCACAGTAACCAAGAACTCAAATGGCTGTCTAAAGTACTGTCCACTGTCTCCTTACCTACTAATATTTGATATTCAGAAGTGTCCCTGATAGGTTCCATGTGTGATATGTCGTGCTATCTCATTTATATTAACAAATAGATCAGACAGTACACTCACTTTAACTGCTCATAGTTCATCCTGTTCACCCACAAAGATATCAGCACACAAATCGGTTGTTATTTACTGTAAATAATCCTAATTCGGATTCAACCCTCAATTCTGATTTAACAAGTATTATGTATCCAGAATGAGATTTTCACTCTGCAGCGGGGTGTGCGCTGATATGAAACTTCCTGGCAGATTAAAACTGTGTGCCCGACCGAGACTCGAACTCGGGACCTTTGCCTTTCGCGGGCAAGTGTCTACCAACTGAGCTACCGAAGCACGACTCACGCCCGGTACTCACAGCATTACTTCTGACACTATCTCGCCTCCTACCTTCCAAACTTTACAGAAGCTCTCCTGGAAACCTTGCAGAACTAGCACTCCTGAAAGAAAGGATATAGCGGAGACATGGCTTAGCCACAGCCTGAGGGATGTTTCCAGAATGAGATTTTCACTCTGCAGCGGAGTGTGCGGTGATATGAAACTTCCTGGCAGATTAAAACTGTGTGCCCGACCGAGACTCGAACTCGGGACCTTTGCCTTTCGCGGGCAAGTGCTCTACCAACTGAGCTACCGAAGCACGACTCACGCCCGGTACTCACAGCATTACTTCTGCCAGTATCTCGCCTCCTACCTTCCAAACTTTACAGAAGCTCTCCTGGGAACCTTGCAGAACTAGCACTCCTGAAAGGATATAGCGGAGACGTGGCTTAGCCACAGCCTGAGGGATGTTTCCAGAATGAGATTTTCACTCTGCAGCGCAGTGTGCGCTGATATGAAACTTCCTGGCAGATTAAAACTGTGTGCCCGACCGAGACTCGAACTCGGGACCTTTGCCTTTCGCGGGCAAGTGCTCTACCAACTGAGCTACCGAAGCACGACTCACGCCCGGTACTCACAGCATTACTTCTGCCAGTATCTCGCCTCCTACCTTCCAAACTTTACAGAAGCTCTCCTGGGAACCTTGCAGAACTAGCACTCCTGAAAGAAAGGATATAGCGGAGACATGGCTTAGCCACAGCCTGAGGGATGTTTCCAGAATGAGATTTTCACTCTGCAGCGGAGTGTGCGCTGATATGAAACTTCCTGGCAGATTAAAACTGTGTGCCCGACCGAGACTCGAACTCGGGACCATTGCCTTTCGCGGGCAAGTGCTCTACCAACTGAGCTACCGAAGCACGACTCACGCCCGCTACTCACAGCATTACTTCTGCCAGTATCTCGCCTCCTACCTTCCAAACTTTACAGAAGCTCTCCTGCGAACCTTGCAGAACTAGCACTCCTGAAAGGATATAGCGGAGACGTGGCTTAGCCACAGCCTGAGGGATGTTTCCAGAATGAGATTTTCACTCTGCAGCGGAGTGTGCGGTGATATGAAACTTCCTGGCAGATTAAAACTGTGTGCCCGACCGAGACTCGAACTCGGGACCGTTGCCTTTCGCGGGCAAGTGCTCTACCAACTGAGCTACCGAAGCACGACTCACGCCCGGTACTCACAGCATTACTTCTGCCAGTATCTCGCCTCCTACCTTCCAAACTTTACAGAAGCTCTCCTGCGAACCTTGCAGAACTAGCACTCCTGAAGGAAAGGAGCTCAGTTAAATGAGCTCAGAGCTTACATGCCTTTTTATATGATATAATAGTATTCCTTGCTTATTTTCTGTAATTAGATTAGAGATATCGCATTTTAAAGGGAGAACCCATTTTCTATAAGATATGACGTTTTCAGTATAGAGAAATACTCGACCGAGACTTGTACTACATGCGTTTGAGGAGGTACTCATGCAATAACGCAATGACGTGCGGTTCTCAGTGGACACGAGGTCCCTGAGTCTGCCACCTCCGTCAAACTGTGTCATCCTGGGAGAATGGACGTTACGTATGGTTGTCAGTGGACACAAGGTCCCTGAGTCTGCCTACATTGTCAAACAGTCTCACCAGACGAAAACTTGACTTCAGGTGTGTTTGTCAGTGAATATGAAGACCCCGAGTCTGCCTACCTCTTAAATTAACTGATGTTGGAATATTAGTGTGGTTGTCAGTGGACATGATGTCCCTGAGTCTGCTGCACTTAAAACATGTAGACCTGGTTTCTTTTGACCAGAGGGAACTGCGAGCATAAAAACATGAAATATCATGTAGTCAGGCCACTACTGATTAATGTCATGGAAACGTAAGTGCCCAAATGCACAAAATAAAATATTTTTTACTGGTTATTAGGTTATGTTAACTTATTGAAGACTATTCAATGCTTAAGTAGTTATTGTTACACATCTGTTAAAACTTAATTGATCTTTTATCTACTTATGTAAGAAATTTGTTATATTTCCTTTGATGCTTTCTTATTACATACATACTAAGCTAGCAACATTTTCACATTATTTTTGTAAAAGGAGCCATGTTTTCTCCTTTCCAATTAATTAGGCAAGCAACATTTCTGCCATTTTGTACAAAATTTAAACATTTTCTCTTGCTTATATGCCCTGCAAGAAAATTTTCGTCATTTTGTAAAAGAATTTTACTTAGATGCTAAGCAAGAATTACTTTTAGTCATTGGATATAAATTTTAACATTTTTTCTCGTTGCCTAATTTTTCGTCGTTTTGTAAAAATTTTACTGTTTGTTCCTTGCCAATATGTTAGGCAAGAATCACCGACCAAAATCACCCAGCAAAATTTTCAAACATAAGGTTGGGGGTTATGAGAGTTGGCAATATTCTCTTAGGATGTAAAGGTTGGCTACAGCGCGCATACACAAGCTCTGCAATCTAAGATATTGTTGTCGCGCTTTGCAGCACACGGATTAACTAGTGGCAGTTTTGAAGCCAGTGTAGGAGCCCACCTGCTGTGGTGCGCACGTGTGTTGGGCGAGGGGTCGTCGCCGAGCTGCCGTACTGCCGTGTCCGCCAGCAGCGACACAGGATTTGGTATTTAGTTGATATTTTGTACAATTTTCAGTGTGCTTATTAATTTAAAGAAAAGGGTTTGTGTATGTGCGTGTTAGATTAAGTATTGATTTTTATCATTGATTTCTTTTGTAATTGTCAGGTAACTGTTTCACTATGTATTTAATTGAGAAGTGTTTCAGTCTGTCACAAGAGTTTGATTAATTTGCAATATTGCTTTAATGCCACTGGAGACAGATTTACATACGAAGCGATTGTTCAAAGAGCTTCTAGCGTTTTGTTAATTAAATGAGAAAGAATCGCTTTCAGAATATAGTTTCTTAAAAGGAAAGGAATTATGTGTTTGTGTTATCATTTATCGAGTTTAGATTTGACCAAACCATTTCTCTTGAATTATATGTAGTTGTAGTAAGCAGCAGCAGCCGCAGCAACAGCAGGAGCCGCGATACATAATATGCATTGCACTCAGCACAAATAATAGGTTTTTTTATGTTTTTGTTAAATAATGGAATGCAGCAGATCAAGCAGTGGCAGCAGAAAGACCAAGTAAGTTATTTGTTGTGCACAGGACCAATTAAAAACAAATAAAGTGATGCAATCTCTGTAATAGTAAAGTTAACAAGAGTACAAGTACGAGATTTTCAGTAGAAAATACGAGGTAAGAAGATAGAGCCCGCGATTTTCAAAATGATCAGTAAGGTGCTTGCAAAACATGACTGTAAATGTAGAATTATGTATTCTTGCCAGAACTAGCAACACTGCTAAGTTCAAAATTTAATCAAAAGAGAATTAAAGACTGCAATTAAATCAAAGAATTCAAGTTGAAAAGCAGTCACATATCCACAAGAAAGAGAAATTCTGCAAAGATAACCCAAAATTGCATGGTGTATCCTAACAGAAATAAACATTAAATTATCAGAAACAGAGCATGACAGACATCGTCTACATTGAGATTTATGTGTTGTGATAACAGCAGTGACAGCTCCTATAAGTAGCGATAGTTAAACCCTAAAACCTTCAAGCTGTGCAAAATGTATGATTCTTATGCCCCAGAAAACCATTTGCAAATGATACCTGGCTTGTAAAGTTTAATAGAATTAATCACTGTTGACAAAACATCAAGTGCCGTTTTAGAAACGAAAGATTTATTTAAAAATCACAAAAGTATGTTATACCATTGGTGAATAACCATCACCACTCATTACTTAAACTGAATCCCAAAGAAACTATGATGACATGTGACAGAAAACTTTGAAAAATTGTTAATACGTCAATACAGGCTATTAGGGGTATAATCGTAGTTATTTATATCAAAGAATGAGGACAGTGCACTGAACAACATCACATAATTATTCACTTCATTTGCAGACTAATAATTATAGCTCCAATGGACAGCAAGGTGTAAACTGAGGTGTGGACCCAGGACATAAAACGGACAGTGTACTGTATACCGACAGGCGTGGTACCCTTTGCACTGCATTTACAACGTGCAGAAAACATCAGGTACTAAATTATGTGAAGTGTTTGTAGGAAAAGCATTAGATGCAAAAAACAAGTAACACGCATAAGTGGGTACATACTAAGGTAGCATAAATGAGATCAAAAGTGCCCGGACACCCCAGAAAACATACAGTTTTCATATTAGGTGCACTGTGCTGCCACCTACTGCCAGGTACTCCATATCAGCGAACTCAGTAGTCATTACGCATCGTGAGAGAGAAGAATGGGACGCTCCGCAGAACTCACGGACTTCGAATGTGGTCTGGTGATTGGGAGTCACTTTTGTCATACGTATGTACAAAGATTTCCACACTCCTAAACATCCCTAGGTCCACTGTTTCCGATGTGATAGTGAAGTGGAAATGTGAAGGGACATTTACAGCACAAAAGCGTACAGGCCGACCTCGTCTTTTGACTGACAGAGACCGCCGACAGTTGAAGAGGGTCGTAATGTGTAATAGGCAGACATCTATCCAGAGCATCACGCAGGAATTTGTAATGGATCTGGGAGATGTGTTATTTTCTACCGGGTTTGTCTTTATCAAATTGTAAATGTTTTCTTATATTTTTTGTCAGAATTTTTTTATTATAATTTGTCTTATTATATGTTAATTTACTTATATTTTGAAAGTGAAAGCATATTGATTACTATTAGTAAATGTGTCGAAGAATAGCAAAGAGACTGATTACAAGTGGAAGCTTGTGTGTTGTGTAAAATGTCTTTGACGCTGGAGTCGTCTTTGACTGTACTCAGTCGGCAGTTAACTCTTCGTGTGTGTTGACGGTAGAACAATGTGCAGATCGCCATCATAAATAATTTTGAATTATGTTACTATTTTTTTATATAAACTTTAAGAAGAAACTAAATTCGAAGAAATGGTATTTGAAGCACCAAAAATGAGGCAAACACATTGAACCAGGTCATTTCTGCAGCCAACAAAGATGCATTGTGGAATCATACTTCCACTAGAAAACTGAAGCCAAGACCAATATCGCCTTGTAAACGTCTAACGGAAAAGGTACTGTCACGAAATATGCCAAATTTAAGTAAATAAAAAATAGTGAGCATATTTCAACTTTGTGTCTCTGTCGGGATACCACATTTCAACTGTGTCTCAGCCGGGATACCATATTTCAACTGGGGACTGTAACTGGGATATTGTGTTCATGAGATCTTCAACAGTGCTATGAGGAACAAAATTTTTGTGTGATAATACCAGTTTTTTCAGAATGTGTGTTACAGTATTTGTGTTCATCGGGAAGTAAAAGTTTTGGAGAAGAAATGTTTTGGCAAAAAATATAATTTTCGACAGAAGAAAATACTTCAAGAATTTTGGTCAACAATCACATGGATGGAAAATGTGGATTTGCAACAGTAGAAGAGTGTTCCAGATAAGTCACGAAACCCTCGTAATTTGTTAAAACAATATTTTTGTCTTGTTTAGTATTGTTGTGTATAAATTTTTTTCTTCACAATGACTTATGAGATTTTCGAGAGTATTGTGCCTAAAGTAGAAGTAGTAATTTAATAGACTTCGAAAATCAGGACAGATCAAATGAAACAGAGAGAACTGATCAATTTGATTTAAAAAGTTTTCTTGTAAATTTCACAAAAGAAATTAAACAATCAGTTGACGACAATAAGACTTACTGGGATGAAAAAATTGATAACATTTTGTTGCTAGTCCAAGCAGTCAATACCCAAGTGGGTGATCTATCGAACAGAGTTGGCAGTGTTGAGGAAAAAATTGAATCTGTGGAAGCAAAAGTAAATGAAATTGATGCTAAATTGAGCGATGAAATTAATACTTTAAAAAATAGGGAAAGAAATTTAATTGATTTTACTGAGATAAAAGGGGAAATTAAAAATTTGGAAGAGAACACAAAAGTTTTAGTAAAAAATGTACAACAAGAAAGTGACAATCGTTTGGTTACTCTAGAAAAAAAAGTAGGGTGCAATGATTTAGAAAACAAAAAATCTGTCAAAGAACTTAGTGAAAAAATTGAAAGTTTTGACATTGAATTTCAAAGCAAAAATCGCAATGTCAACACATCCAATCTTGTATCTAATATTCCAGTGAAGCAGTTTTCGGTAGATGGACCCTTACATGCCGTTGATTTTATACAGTATTGTAAAGATTGTTTTTTACTTCACTCACCAGATATGAAAATTAAATTTCTGAAAAAATTCTTGAAAGGGGAAGTTTTGACTTGGACAAACCAGATTGTAGCTTTGGGGATGACCTTTTCAGAATTTGAATCAAAATTTCTGGAAAATTTTTGGGATGATCTTAAACAAACTAGAATCAAAAGTGAATTTTTGAATGGGAGAAACTATAGAGAATCACATGGGAACATGAAACAATTTTGCAAAAGTGAACTTCAAAAACTTATTCATTTAATCAAACCTTTGGATGACTTGATCAAAATTGATACCTTAAAGAGAAGATTGCCATCAGCAGTGCAGTTGAGTTTAGTTCATTGTCCTGATAGTAATGTAGAGCAGTTTCTGAATTATATTGAAAAGTTGGATAGGGTAACAACAAGAACACACAGTGGGTTTACTCAGAAAGGTAATGGTCAAAATTGGGGAAATGACAACTTTCAAAAAAGGGAACAAAACAATTATCAAGGTGTCAGTCAAAATTCATGGGGATATAACAATTTTCAAAAGAAGGACCACAATTTTTATCCAAAACAAGAACAGCATTTTCGCGGAAAAAATCAACAAAATAGAGAACACTTTAGGGATCAAAATCACAGAAATTTTGCTAGAGATCAGTACAACAGAAACTACCAACAATCAGGTAACGTTTGGCATAGGAATGGGAACAGAAATGTTGATCAGAGACATTGGCAGAACCACAATCAGCAGTTCAAGCAGGAACAAGTTGTAATTCAGGAAATAAAAAACGAGTAGATGCCCCCTTGAAGGTCTCCAAGGTTGAGGCAGAAGGTGAGCATGATGAAAGGACCAATGGATGTGACTATAATAAACCCAAACATGACAGTTCCAAACCTAAGCTATCACATGAGGTCATTAGTTGTTACTTATTGAAGAAATTTCAAGAGGAAAATAATGATGATATTGATAAAGATAGTATTTTCAGTACACAAGAATATACAGTAGATAAAAGAAATTGTGATTCATTTAATTTAACAGAGCTTTACACTTGTGCAGAAAAGACCAACACTTTGTCAGGTGATGTAATTTGTAGTAGTTCAGAGACGTGTGTGAATGAAAGAGAGAATGCATGCTGCAAGAATGAAAATATTGGTGAAAGGGATCTGGTAACTTTAGAAAGGGGAAATTATATTTTGGGGAATAATTTGAATGTGTATGACCTGAATATGTATACTGATAATGATGTTGATGATAAAGTTGATTATGATAGTAATGGTATTGATGATGATGTTGAGGAAAGGTATTTCATTAGTTTATATAGGGAGTTGGGTATACACATGGTTGAAAATGGATTAAATAGTGAAAGTGTTATAGAAATTCCCAGGGATGTTACCAGGATGAATAAGGCTCACAAGCTGGGTGTATGTAAAAGTGTGAATTTTGATGTTGTTGGTAAAGAATTTGACTACACAAATAATGATGACACATATATAACTTCTAGCCTAAGTGAAACTTTTACAGATACTAATGACACACACACATTTCTTATGAATCTATGGCTGAACAGTGAAACTATTTCTTTTGACAAGAACTTTAGAAAGATGCTTATTAATGTATGTGAAACTGTATGTCCTGAGTGGTGGAAAAAGATGAGATATTTTATTTTTGAAAAGCTGAAGGATAAGTGCTTCAATAGAA